>NC_043712.1:73108217-73109603 GCF_006229205.1 Suricata suricatta | reverse complement strand
TTTACACAGCCCTGCTGGCTTACCTTTCATCATGAGTGTGAAAGTCAATTGGGATAAAAGGATGGATTTCCTCAGTTTACCTTGGGGCACTCACCCTTCCAACCTAAGGTATTATCACTAGTCCATCCAATGGAAAATCAAATTGTTTAATTTCACAATTCTTAATGTTGTGCAACAGTAAGATATTTCGGTAACATAGGTTGTTTAGATTGTGAGCCTGGGCGGCTCAGTAGGTTAAGCGTCTGACTTCGGCTCCGGTCATGATCTCATGGCTTGTGACTTGGAGCCCCGCGTCTCGCTCTGTGCTGACAGCTTGAAGCTTGGAGCTTGCTTCAGATTCTGTCTCTGTTGCTCTCTGCTCCTCCCCTGCTCGTACTCTCTCTCTCTCTCTCTCCTTTAAATATAAATAAATGTTAAAAAGATTACAAATTGTTTGGATTGCTTTAGGGTGGGTGAGTGGGGGTCGATCAGGACAAATGGCTGGACTTTTTATGATTTTATAAGAGAGTTTGAGAAATGCTCTAATCCTAATGGCTCCTGTCATGAAATCAAACCCAGAGGAATTAATATTTCTTCTCCTTCAGCTTTTACAGACTGTCAAGGGAGAAAATCCCTACAGATGACTTAAATCTTATTCCTACTAAGAAATCCTTTAACGTGAATGGTCTACCCTAATTCTCCTAGAAAATAGCCACCAGAGCATTGCTGTAGTGACTGGACACTGGGTCACTAAGTTGAGCTCAATCGTGGATGAGAAATTCCAAGCCAAGTGGACAGTTGCTTCTTTGTAAGAACAGGTGGTTCTCCTTCTTGCTCAGGACACTGTCCCCTTTTCTAGAGAATTCCCACGTTCAAGTCCCTTGTATGTCCACGTGCTTTATGAGTAGAGACTGCTCCACTGTCCTTCCCTTTTCCTCCTCCTCTCGGGCAGAATTTAAAGAGAAACATTAGTTCTCTAACTGGCCGCCGCATCCTCGAGGGGAATCTGCATTCTTGTGCTCAGAGTACTCAACGCCTTGCACCTCTAGCGGCCTCCAGGACCATCTGACTGACCACAGTGCTGACCTGTGTTTTGCAGAGTCCCATTTCTGAGAAATCAGCAGACCTGAAACATCTTGCTTATATTGCTATTGATCCCTAACTCTGCCTGACCAAAGAGCTTGATCAGCCCCAGGATCTGTCAATACCAACACCACTGCTACCCCCCTACTTCCTGCTCTGTCCAGGTCCCCCCACGAAGAATCAGAATATATCTTCGCCCTACACCTAAGTGGACTGTATGAGCCAAAAACACCCACTAGATGAAATTCTTTCCGAGTCTCAGTGGTTGGAAGTGATGTTACAAAAAGTAGCAGTTGCTTGCCCCAGTTCCAAAGCCTTTAATTG
>NC_043712.1:73106725-73108117 GCF_006229205.1 Suricata suricatta | reverse complement strand
CAATTAAAGGCTTTGGAACTGGGGCAAGCAACTGCTACTTTTTGTAACATCACTTCCAACCACTGAGACTCGGAAAGAATTTCATCTAGTGGGTGTTTTTGGCTCATACGGTCCACTTAGGTGTAGGGCGAAGATATATTCTGATTCTTCATGGGGGGACCTGGACAGAGCAGGAAGTAGGGGGGTAGCAGTGGTGTTGGTATTGACAGATCCTGGGGCTGATCAAGCTCTTTGGTCAGGCAGAGTTAGGGATCAATAGCAATATAAGCAAGATGTTTCAGGTCTGCTGATTTCTCAGAAATGGGACTCTGCAAAACACAGGTCAGCACTGTGGTCAGTCAGATGGTCCTGGAGGCCGCTAGAGGTGCAAGGCGTTGAGTCCTCTGAGCACAAGAACGCAGATTCCCCTCGAGGATGCGGCGGCCAGTTAGAGAACTAATGTTTCTCTTTAAATTCTGCCCGAGAGGAGGAGGAAAAGGGAAGGACAGTGGAGCAGTCTCTACTCATAAAGCACGTGGACATACAAGGGACTTGAACGTGGGAATTCTCTAGAAAAGGGGACAGTGTCCTGAGCAAGAAGGAGAACCACCTGTTCTTACAAAGAAGCAACTGTCCACTTGGCTTGGAATTTCTCATCCACGATTGAGCTCAACTTAGTGACCCAGTGTCCAGTCACTACAGCAATGCTCTGGTGGCTATTTTCTAGGAGAATTAGGGTAGACCATCCACGTTGAAGGATTTCTTAGTAGGAATAAGATTTAAGTCATCTGTAGGGATTTTCTCCCTTGACAGTCTGTAAAAGCTGAAGGAGAAGAAATATTAATTCCTCTGGGTTTGATTTCATGACAGGAGCCATTAGGATTAGAGCATTTCTCAAACTCTCTTATAAAATCATAAAAAGTCCAGCCATTTGTCCTGATCGACCCCCACTCACCCACCCTAAAGCAATCCAAACAATTTGTAATCTTTTTAACATTTATTTATATTTAAAGGAGAGAGAGAGAGAGAGAGAGAGAATACGAGCAGGGGAGGAGCAGAGAGCAACAGAGACAGAATCTGAAGCAAGCTCCAGGCTCCAAGCTGTCAGCACAGAGCGAGACGCAGGGCTCCAAGTCACAAGCCATGAGATCATGACCGGAGCCGAAGTCAGACGCTTAACCTACTGAGCCGCCCAGGCTCACAATCTAAACAACCTATGTCACCGAAGTATCTTACTGTTGCACAACATTAAGAATTGTGAAATGAAACAATTTGATTTTCCATTGGATGGACTAGTGATAATACCTTAGGTTGGAAGGGTGAGTGCCCCAAGGTAAACTGAGGAAATCCATCCTTTTATCCCAATTGACTTTCACACTCATGATGAAAGGTAAGCCAGCAGGGCTGTGTAAA
>NC_043712.1:73097252-73106625 GCF_006229205.1 Suricata suricatta | reverse complement strand
TCCCCCAATCTTTAATCTGCCTCTATGGATTTACCTAATTCTGGACATTTCATATAAACGGAGTCATACAATATGTGACATTTTACAATTAGCTTCTTTCACTCAGCACAGTATTTTCAAGTACGTCCATGTTGCAGCATGAATTCCATGTACTTCACTCCATATATGTTTGTTTTTAATTATATTCACCTTCCCGTATTCTTTTAAAGGTACATAATGATCTCCAATTAGAAAACCTTACTCTCACCCAGGACAGATACACAAGTATGTGTTTATAAGGTAACATCCGTCTCAATATTTGTATGTTACAGACGTCAACTGTGCACAAAGGTATCTCTGTTTACAGAATCTACAAAAAAATTATGAGGCAACTCCTCTCATACAGAGGTGAATATTAATCGATGTATAATGATTATAATCATGATTCTCATCACCAAGTATATCACATGCTTAATTGTAAATGGCAGAAAATGTATTCATTTTGTAACAGTTTCTAATGAAATGTGCTCGCACACATAAGTAATTTTTGGTATATTTAAGGTTGTTGATTTCGAGAGTATATGTAGTTTGTATAGTGAGAGGAAAAATGAATTTTGAGACAGGAGGCCTGGGTCAGAACCCATATAATGTTTTTTATCAGATATGATACTTCCAGAAACTAACTTCCTCTTTCATGTCTTAGCTGTCTTATTTTGTATGATAGGATGCCTCTCCAAGCTTTTGTAAATATGGCTACATTTACCAGGAATAATTTACATACTATGTTCAAGATTTTTTTTTATCCATAGATCATCTCTCTTGGTTTACATTTGAATTGTCTCCATTTTTTATATAAGCAAATTTCAAAAAAAACCTGTATTATTCTGACAAAATATGGGAAGCCAATATCCTCTGCATATAGAAAAAAAATCAATGAATCATCTCACGTCATCCGGGGGTCCACATTTTATTATCTTACTTTCTATCACACAAATCATCTCACCCTTCGGGTAATACTGTTGAGCACTGACCAACCCTTTTCATTAATCAGTAAATGGTACCCTTGCTTACTTTCAGAAGTTAAGATTCATCACTCACTCTCTTCCCTTTGGAAAGGTTGGTAGACATATTCATAGTTTTGGGTGCCACACGCACTGTAGAGCACGGGTCAGAGGTCTGAAATACTAGAAAAGTGGCATTCTCACCTTGTTTTGAACACGAGAACCCAAGAAATTCAGAAATACGAAATTCCCCAAATAGTTGCAAGATGGCTCTTGAGTCTGTCGATTTAGTTGGTCCACATTTTAGTTGTAATGGCTCTTGGACTCTCTCTGTAGTGAAAGGGATACAAGATGCTAGGAGGCCTGGGTAGCTGATTTCCCTTTTCTTGAGCACAGAAGTTACTCCAGGGAAATACGTGATCTTCTGTGCTATTTATACCACAGAGACTGTTGCAGACTGACTGCAGGAATGGTCCCCCCTTTATCCATGCACCTACAATGATGCTTTTCAGCTCCTCATATTAAGAGAAGGGGTGAGTGTGTTTCTTCACCACTTGAATCTGGACTGGCCGTGTAACTTGCTTGGGCCAATAGATAATAGAATTCATTATCATGGCTAAGAAAGTTCAGAGAGTTAGCATCTGTGAAGCACTTGGCACAGCGTCTGGTACAGGTAAGTCCTGGTTAAATGGTAGCAATGATTGCTGAGAGCATGTATGCCATAAACAGCAAAAACCAGACAGGCCACTCTGCTCCTGGGACTTTGGTTTCCATAGATTTCCCTGGCCCTTCTCACCTCCCCCTCTCCACTTACTTCTGGTTGGGTCCAAATATTACCATTTGATGGAATATTTAGCTAAAGGGCTTGTGCAAATCACACTTGGGTTACAGTTCCCCAGAAAGTGGGAATTAATGGGTCCATCCTTGACTTCACCACAACCCTCAAGAACCCCAGGTCCACCCAAAAGTTATGGATATCTATGACATAATCTAGTGGGGGTTAGTTTAATCTAAAATACCCGCTTGGGGAGCCTGGGGGGCTCAGTCAGTTATACGTCCAACTTCGGCTCAGGTCATGATCTCACAGTTTGTGAGTTCAAGCCTCATGTTGGGCTCCAGGCTGACAACACGGAGCCTGGAGCCTGCTTTGGATTCTGTCTGTCTGTCTGTCTGTCTGTCTTTCTCTCTCTCTCTCTCTCTCTGCCCCTCCCATGCTTGTTTTCTGTCTCAAAAATAAACATTAAAATTTTAAATAAATAAACAAATTCTTTGGGTAATTCTGAATACACACTGAAGAACTAAGAAAACAGTCACAATTTATTGAGTGCCATTGGCTAAGTGCTTTATGGTACTATGCCATTTAAGCTCTATAGCAAATATCTGAATTCCTGAAGATGAATTCCAAATTGTCCCCACTTTACAGATGAACAATCTGAGGCCAGGAGATGCAAATGATTTGCCCAACTATGTGGAAGGTGCTGTGAGAAAAATAAGAACTGATTCTTATGCCCCAGTCTGCCGCCACCAAAAATCTCCAATTTTCTCTATCATCTGTGGACTCCATGTTTTGAAAGTTTTTATTTACAATTTAATGGCATTATTAGGTTTGAACTATTAAAATGGATCCCTCCCTTGAGAGTTCTTGAAGTGCTGGAGTCCCTGTTTTGGAAATGTTACACTAACAGAAGAAATAAAAGCTCTGAAAGAGTCAGGGATTTTTTAAAATAATTTTTTAACACTTAATCATTTTTTGAAAGACAGGGAGAGACAGAGTATGAGCAGGTGAGGGGCAAAGAAAGAGGGAGACACAGAATCCGAAGCAGGCCCAAGCGTCTGAGCTGTCAGCACAGAGCCTGATGCAGGGCTCAAATGGACCATGACATCATGACCTGAGCCACCCAGGTGCCCCAGAAAGGGCCAGTGATTTGCCAAGGTCATGCTGCTCCCATGTAGAAGGGAAAGCACTAGAATCCAGGCTTCAGTATTCCCTGGAGTCATTTCTTTTTCCACTACAAAATTCTGCTTCTGGAACACGCCCTAGTCACAGGGACAATTTGGAACCAAATCACCAGTCGGAGGAGACAGAATTAAGGAAATAATCATTGAAGTGGTTTGTCTTGTATTTAAACCTTAATGACAGCTGCTCTCCTCACCTTAGTGGTCATCACCCCAAAGTTATCTGATGCCATGCCTAGTAAAGGGCAAGATAAATAAATGATGTTAAAGGTAACTAACACCAAAGCAAATTAAAAGCACATGTAAAGGTCATCTATGTGTTAATGAGGTAACAGGTTTCCATACGGGACCAAGATGACGGGCTGGGAAGTGATCTGAACTGTGCTATCATCCTTTTTCACTTGGAAGTTGCTTTACAAGATGATGTCCCACACTTGAGCTTGGTGTGGCAAAGGCCAGAGTGGTGGAAGAAAGCCTCACACAGTAAATAGGACAGAAGGTATACAAGGTAAATTTGAGAGTTATGAGAAGCCCTTCCCAGAAAAATTTTGGGCTGACGATCTCCCATCCCACTCCTGGACACCCACTAATCCTGCTGCCTGGGGTCCTCCAGGACCACTGAAAGGAAGAAGAGAGAAGGAAGCTAGCCATACATGTTTACTGACCACCTACTTATTGTATCAGGCAATGAACTTGGATTTGGAAGAGGCAAACAGATTTACTCTCCAGCAGCAACCCCACGCAGAGTTCTTACTGCACCAAGAAGCTTCAGAAGTATGGTGGGCGTGAATGTAGTCTTGGATGCCAGATTGCTTGGGCTTGAAGCCTGGTTCTTCTCCTTCCTACATGTGTGAGTGAGGGGCAGCTACTCACCTCTCTCAACTTTAGCTTCCCCATCTGCAAAATGGGTATAACTGTACCTACCAAATAAAGTAACTGGGAAAGTAAAACGACTTCATGAATATTTAAATATATGTAATGCTCTTGCACATTATCATGGCTGGACAAATATGGAATAGTATTACATTTATGAGAAAACCAAGGCTCAGGGAGATTAAGAAACATACCCAAGTTCACACAACTGAGAAGTCACTGAACTTAACACTGTGACTCCATGACCCTGGCTCCTCTCTTCTCATGTTGAGGTTACTTAGGCTGAGAAGATGGAATACGAGACAAAAGCAGCCAGCTGGGCCGGAAGCCTCATTATCTTCCCCAGCAAGCCCCCCACCCTCCAACGCACACTAATCTGCATACCTAGTTCCCCCAAGACCAGTCCTGAGGAGAGGGCCCCTGTGGCCCTCCTCTCCACCCTTGTCTGGAATTTTCCAGCAGCCTTTCCCATTCACACAAGCCCCAGGTGCACTGCGGTCATCAAATAAACCAAAAACTTCATGTAACAATTAAACAACGTTCACTCCACACAACAACTGCAAGGCGAGAACATCTGATCTAGAAGTTAATTTCTCCAAGAGACATTACTACCAGTGTAACAGGAAGCCAGGAATTTAAGCCCCTGCTTTCTGTGTTGATTTGGATTTTATTTATTTATAAATAGATCTTAAGCTCAGAAACAGAAGTCTGATCGTCCTTCAGTTTGAAATCATCAGTTCAGATATCAAAGGAGTAGAAGTCATCATTGGGGCAGCATCATCATCATCATCATCACCCATCAAAATACTCAAATATTTGTATGTATCAAAAAGTTCTAAGAGTTTTACATCTATTACCTAATGTAACCCTCAAGACCCCGTACAAAGGAGATCTATTGTTATTTCCTAATTTATATGAAGAAATGGAGGCACAGTGATTTAAAGGATTTTGTAAGGTAGCCTTGTTCTATAAATGCTTCCCTGGTGATCTAATAGTTAAGCCAGCTTCCCCAAATTCTACTTAAGAAAGATTAACTTTCTTAATCAAAGGTTTTATTGGGTGATTTTCTACCCTTTAATATGGCCCTAAACAGGTGTGAGTGTGGTGCTGGACAGTGTTCACTTGACAGGATGGATTCTAGCTTTAGAGCACGTAGTGGACTATCCCTAATCATTATCCGTAATCATTAACCTTTGTTCCTATAGAAACACAAGGCTGTGTCCCCACACAATGCCATGGAACGTGCAGTATCTGTCTGTGGGTAGAGTATACTTCCTGTTCCACTAACAATGGGCTCAGTCACATGTCTTGCTTTGGCTGATGAAATGCAAATGGAAGTGACTTATTCCAGCTTGGAGCAGAAGCTCAAAGAACCACTGTTCCATCCTACCATCTTTCTCACTCCTTCTGCCCCAAGAGCAGCCTCTCCCAGGCAGTGGTTGGCCCATTAGCCTTCATCTCAGAATGAAGACAGCTCTTGGAGCCATGGCTGACCCTCAGCAATGTGTACCCTCACTGAGAACTACACCTTTGTCATTGAAAGCCACTGACACTGGGGATTTTTGCTACCAGAGCATAACCTAGTGAAAGGTGACTGATACAGAACAGGACCTCAAAATGACACCTAAACACTCAAAGATGTCTGCTGAGCACCCCCAGACAAATGGGGTTCCGCCAGCCACGCTGGGCTCCCACTGCATTGAGAGAAACAGAATTCTATAGTAAGGATAAAGGAATTGGACAAGGGTAACGAGGCTGGAGGAAACAGAGTGGAAACAAGGGACACATCAGGGAAGCAGGGTGACTAAGCAAAAGCCATCAACGGAGGAAGGGCATAAATAATAAAGGACACCATCCATATCCAGCATCACGTACAAACGTTCGCTAGTAACCACGTGGATGGGGCGGGGACAAACAGCCATGAAACAGAAAGCAGACCCAGCACCAGATGCCAAAGGACCCTGTGAAAGATGATATCAAATAAAAACAAGAAAAATAAAAAATAATTTAGACAAAGAGACAGAAACCAGACACTGATGAGGGGAACTGTGAACGGTTCTGTCCTGATAAGAAAAAAAGTTTGATTCAAACATCGTTTCCTGCAGCAAGTCTTCAGGGAAAGCACCACACACGAGCTTTCCTCCTGAGACGATTCAAAGGACCTGGTTAAGAGCCCGCGTTTCTTAAGACACTGCCACTTCCTCCAGGTCTGTCCTCCCTTACCCTCAGGAATGCTCAGTAACATCTCCATCCAGGGTCCCCTCCTCTGCTGGGCAGCCAGGAGAGCCTGGTGTTTTGTATTGGCAAAGCATAAGCAGTATCAGATCATTTTAACAGCAACACGTACCAGAAACAGGCATTCTGTGTACACCGCCTGCCGGACGAGCTATTAGAAAGGATGGCTGTCTTTGGGATGTGACTACAGAGGGATTATTTTCCCTCCCAGACCAATTCTTCTGCCTTCTGTAATATGAGCATGGAAGACTGCTTCCTTGGTCCTAGATTTTAACATCTTAGGAGACAGCAAGCCTGCTCAAGGCGCGTCTGTGCCGCGGTGTGATCGCATCCCCGCTCGGTGTGATCGCATCTGCCCCGGTGTGATCGGACTGTACCACTGACAGCAGCAAAGTGCAGGGAGGCAGCACCTCCTCTGAGAGCGCAGCCCTCTCCAGATCTCAACGCCCCCTCAGAGGGGCCTCCAGCGGGACCTTCTGTGCCCAGCGTGGCACTCTGGACCCTTGTACTCAAACTGTAGGCTGGGGACCAACAGCATCAGCATCACCTGAGAGCACCTAAGAAGGGCAGGCTTCCGGGTGCCCCACCCCACCCCCGCACTGAGTCAGAATCTGCATCCTTATTCTCCCTCTCTCCCTGCCCCTCCCTGCTCACTCTCTCTCTAAAAATAAATAAATAAACTTAAAAAAATTTTTAACAGGAGCACCTGAGTGGCTCAGTGGGTTAAGCGTCCAACTCTATGTTTCTGCTCAAGTCATGATCTCACAGTTCGTAGGGTCGAGCCCTGCCTGGGCTCCATACTGAGAGTGTGGATCCTGCTTGGGATTCTGTCTCCTACTCTCTCTGTCCCTCCTCTGCACACTTTCTCTCTCTCTCAAAATAGATAAAGTTAATTTTTTTAAATTTATTTATTTTTGAGAGAGAGAGACAGAGCACAAGCAGGGGAGGGGCAAGAGAGAAGGAGACACAGAATCCGAAGCAGGCTCCAGGCTCTGAGTTGTCAGCACAGAACCCAATGCGGGGCTCAAGCTCACAAACTGTGAGATCATGACCTGAGCCAAAGCTGGACGCTTAACTGACTGAGCCACCCAGGCACCCCCTCTAAAAACTTTTTTTTAAAGAACCTGCATCTCAACAGGATCCCCAGATCTTGTGCGCAGGAAAGTTTAAGAACAGCTGTTCTAATGACCACACCCCCTTACGGTGGCATTCTGAGCGCCTGAGGCATGTTGCAATGGAAATACAAGCTAAGGCTCTCAGGGATAGAATACCATAAATTTATTTATCAGGGCGCCTGGGTGGCTCAGTCGGTTTCATGTCCGACTTTGGCTCAGATCATGATCTTGTGGTCCATGAGTCTGAGCCCCATGTCAGGCTCTGTGCTGACAGCTCAGAGCCTGGAGCCTACTTCCGATTCTGTGTCTCCTTCTCTCTCTGCACCCTCCCCCATTTGCACTCTGTCTCTCTCTCTCTTAAAAGTAAATAAACATTTAAAAAAAATTTAAAGGAATACCATAAATTTATTTCTAACATTTATTAGTTACTTGACCTACAGCAAGTGACTTGATCCTCTGAGCCTCAGTTTCCTCCTCCATATATTGGGCATAACAATGCCTGTCTCAGAGTATTGCTGTGACGGTCAAATGAAGGAAAATCTGTAAACTGTAAGTATTGATAAGTGTTTACTCCCTTAGTCGCTGGCCCAGGGTAGGTTTTGCTGACAGTTAAGTGCCTGGGGATTAGAAGCAGGATAAAGATGTTTTGAGAAAAATTGAACCAAAGAGAAGGCCCAGTCAGGGATATTGGTCATGGCAAGGGATTAGTGTTCCCAGTGGGCCTTCCGTGTCCTCTGAGCTTTGTCTTTTAAAAATGCAGCCATGTCCTCAGAAAGGAATTGGATGGCTAGGAGTTATAGCTCACAAGGATTTACTTCCAGAACCTCCTACTGCACAGCATGCTAATTATTTAGCAGATGTACATGATTTAACAACTACATAGCTAAGTCTCTCAAAGTCACTGATTTCCATTCCCATCCCGGCGCTTACAAGAAAATATCATCCCAAGTAGATTTCCCTGAGCATATATTAAAGCTTCCCAACATGACATCTGTAAAGGAATTACTATACTGTCTACAAATCATCTGTAGACAACAGATTTCTCTTTTTAAAAAAATCATGTTAGGCTTTCAGGACAACTGGTGTCCTATAAACCTGACATTTTTCTTAATACAGAGTGCCTACACTACCCTTGAGCTCCATCTTCCTAAATTCCTTCCAGTAACGTTTGGCTGTTCCACTTTTCTCCCCAGTGTGAATTCATTAAGTCCTTCTTCTTTTGGAAAGAAGACTGGGGAAAAAAACAGGTGACCCAGGACCTCTGTCCACAGACCAATGAGCCTCACCAGTCTTCACCTTCACGCATACTGAATTTTGCCACCACGGGGCCTCTGTATGAAACGTTGGTCCAGAAATATATGTGTTTCTTAGAGTCTTTTCGAAAGAGAAGAATCCAGCTTACACAGCACTAAATACACGACACTAAAATTACTCCCTATTGCACCAATGAGAGATGCATTTAGGTCTTTGGCCAGTTAATAAATATGATCTAAATGGGGAAATAGTGGGGGGAAGGAGGGGGGATAAAGAGAGAAAGAGAGAAAGGATTTGACATTATTATACCTCCTCCATAGCAGGGAAAGATCTCGCATTATAAGCAGTTAAACTTTCTTCCTGTCATTGCATAGAACTCTCAGCTGGAGTCAACATAACAGTATCCAGTCACCTGTTGCGCCATTATGGTGCCTGGCAGGAGGCTCACAGGACCTCCAAAGACCCGCTTCTCAGGTACCTCCTTCCCGTCATCACAGGTAACACACGGTGTCCAGCGCCCATGGAGCTTAGCCTGTTGCCCCCAATGACACATCCAGTAATCTCACACTTGTGAAATGTTCATCAGAGTCCATCACATGAAACCCTCAAGCTCAACAGATTTGCTCTCCTGTGTGTTTCCCGATACACAGCTTCAGCACAAATGTGTTTTCTTTGAATAGTCTCCACTTGGAAAAGTGCCTGTATTTTAACTCGGCCACTTTCTTTTGGGGAGATAAATCCAAACCATCAAACTCTCTGTGAGAATCTCAAAGTATCTTTTTTTTTTTTTAATGTTTGTGCTTTTATTTATTTTTCCATAATATTTTATTGTCAAATTGTTTTCCATACAACACCCAGTGCTCCTCCCCTCAAGTGCCCTCCACCATCACCACCACCTCTTTACCCCCCTCCCCCCTCCCCCCCAACCCTCAGTTCATTCTCAGCTTTCAATAGTCTCTC
>NC_043712.1:73058675-73097152 GCF_006229205.1 Suricata suricatta | reverse complement strand
AAGAGGCAGTCTTTTCTCCATTGGATACTCTTTCCTGCTTTGTCAAAAATTAATTGACCGTACATTTGTGGGCCCAGCTCTGGATTCTCTATTCTATTCCATTGGTCTATGTGTCTGTTTTTGTGCCAATACCATACTGTCTGTATCTTTTGAAAGTACGAGTCCATTTTTAGTTCATAAAGCTCCTACTGGAAGCCAGAGCTGGGGCATCAGAAGACACGGGTCCTGCGTCCAGCTTTGTCCCTTGCTTGGGCAAGGCTGCACTTCACCTGTGCTGGCCTCATTCTTCTCAACTGTGACGTAGATAGGATAACATCTATCCTATCCAAGGTTGGCCGAGGGCGTGCACACAGGTGAGAGAAGGTTATGAAGTGCAATACTATGTCTTAAATTACTATCCCAGGCAACTAGTGAATGGTATCGTTGTCTCTGAAATAGGGGAAGTGAAGAGAAAAAGAGGAAGTGGCCTCTCTGGTCAGATTCTGCTTCACGGTTTCAAATAGGAGCCATAACTGGTGTGGCACAGTGTGTGTTACGATCATTTAAAAAAAATTTTTTTATGTTTATGTATTTTTGAGAGAGAGAGAGAGAGAGAGAGAGAGAGAGAATATGAGCGGTGGAAGGGCAGAGAGAGAGAGGGAGACAGAATATTGAGAAGGGCTCAGACTCTGAGCTGCCGGCACAGAGTCTGACGCAGGGCTCCAACTCCCAGACCACAAGCTCATGACCTGAGCTTAACCAACTGAGCCACCCAGGTGCCCCATGATTATCTTAATTAGCAGCAAGGCAGCTTCAGATTATTTGCTCAGATCTCTATGTTTTGCTCAGATCTATATAGTACTCTTCCTGCTACGCTATAAAGCCTCTCAAATTGGTCAGGAGCAAAGACCTATGTGTCAAGAGACTGGAAATCTATGCTGAACCCTGTCACAATGTTCCATGGGTGAGTTAACCTTTTGGAACTTTTCTGGGTCTCGAAATTTGGTGCATTTCATTCAGAAATCAATGTGGAAAGATTTATCAAGAAACAAGAACATTTAAATCTTTTGCTCTAATAAGCACATATTTGAAAAACCATTTTAAGGACATAATCCTTAACAAGATAAAAACATTTCAGTCACAAAGATGATTATTACAGTGTCATTAACAATACCAAAAAATGGAGGAGGAATGAAATGTTAGCCAGAGACTATCTTCTAGAATAGCAAACCGTTTGCTATTATTTAAGATGCTGATTTGAAATACAATTCAATAACAAGGGAAATATTTAAGGAATAATGTTAAGTAAAATAAAAATCAGGGTACTGAAATGAATGAATATCCTACTTTGATCCTATGCACAGAAAAGAACTAAGAAAACAACTTGCCAAAATATTGCCAACAGTCATACTTGAATGAAAATGGGTAATTTTTAATATTAGTTTCTTTTAATTAATGCTTATTTATCTTTGAGAGAGAGACAGAGTGTGAGCAGGGAAGGGGCAGAGAGAGGGAAGCACAGAACCCAAAGCAGACTCCAGGCTCTGAGCTGTCAGCACACAACCCGACATGGGGCTTGAACTCATAAACCCTGAGATCATGAGCTAGGCTGACATCAGATACCTAACCGACTGAGCCACCCAGGCATCCCTTTAATATTAGTTTCTATTTCCTTTAATGTTTATGGCTCATTTTTCACCTTTCCTCTATTTTTCGAATTTGCTTTAACTTGTATTTACTATTTCACAAATAAATGAAGCCTGAAACATAATACCAGTAGGTTGAAATAGACAAAGTCTAAAGTCATCTACTTCAATGTCAAAACCTACGCTTTCACAGTAGTTTCAAATATAAGGGTCTGAGGTTAAAATCACTAACAGTTTCAAAACAAGAAATCACTCACAAAAGACTATGGCTGTAGAATGCTGTGTTTAAAAGCATGGAATCCTGATGCCTGTATCCACACCACTCGCTGAAGTGATGGGTCAGGGTATGTGCAGAGTGACAATAGTGATCGGGGTGGCTGAATATAAACCATGCTGAAAGCAAAAGCCCAACGAAGGGGGTCGGCGTACTACGCCCGGCTCAGCGTTTATGGGATCCACCGGAGCTATGTAAATGCTGGCTTCTGAGACCTAAGAGTGTTAACTGGTTTTTACAGAGATGTCATGCTTGCTCAGAAAGCTATTTTGGCATGAAATAATTCCAAAGAAATAAGAATGAGACTTGTCCCCCCCACCCCACCCCATATGGCTCAGAGTGACCTAATACGTTGGAAGGCTAATGAATTTTTCAGAGCGTTTTAAGATCCAGTTGTGCGATGGCATTTTGATCTGCACCCACCACAGTGAGTTTATGTCTGGATTTTTTTAAAAGAGTGGAGCCAAGAGAGCTAGCACTCCAGGCCCCAGTCCAGGGATGTCAGCCAAGGGGCAAGCACGCCATCAGTTACAGACCAATGAAGACGCTTTGTTTGGTGCACGGCTTTATTATGTTAGGGTCTTACAAAGCAAATTCACAATTTAATAATAGGAGAAATATTCAGCTAGTGAATACAATTCTCCCTCCCGTTTATCTTTTCCTGTGTGACCCGTACACATTTCCTAAGACCTTGCTTTCATTTGCCTACAATCTAACAAGAAAGAAATCCAAATGGGTCCTCCCAAAGTGCTTGATAAATACCTAAAAGATAAAACAAGGTCTGAATCAAAGTTTAGGCTGTATTCATCCACGTGGAGGAGTTGAAATACCATTCACCTTGTCCAGAAATGATTCGGCTCTGCCAGTCTGTTTTTATTGCAGCTGTCAAAGGGTGAGGAATGGTCCCTGGTATTTCGGTCAGGAGACACCATAACACACACACCAAATGAGGCAGCTAAGGGCCATGGCGGGGGCGGGGGGATGGTTTAAAGCTGGAAAGACATAATAACGTAGAACATGATAGACTACAGCCAACGCTGCCGCGCCATATATAGAAAAGTGGTTAAGAGAGTGAATCCAGAGAGTTCTCATCACAAGGAGAAAATTTCCCCCTTTATTCAATCTTTCCCTCTCAGTGGATCTATAAAAAACAATGGATGTTAGCCGGACCTACTGCGGTAATCCTCTTACAATAGAGTAACCCAAACCTTCCTGCTTTGCGCCTTAAATGTATAAAGTGATGGATGTCCATTATTTCTCAGTAGAAATGGAAAATAAAAAAGCAGAGACATTTAGGGGGCAAAGAGAGACTTGGCCCCTTGTGTCCCTGGAGAAGGGCTCAGGGACGCTGCCTTCCCAGGGAGCAGGCAGGCATGTGCCCTCTCAGACATGTGCATGGCAGGGGACCTGCTGATCCGTCCACCTGCCGTGACACTTCTGTCTTCCCAGAGCCAGGTGCTGGTCTGGCCAGCGCCCCTGACCGCTTGCTGGAGAAAATGGATGGAGAGTGCGAAGCCAAGCAAAATGCCTCTACGTTCGGGATGAACTTCTGCCTCCGCTTTTTTTTTTTTTCATTTCTGGAAGTGAAGATGCCCGCATGCACCTTTCTCTTTTGCACCCTTCAATTCATTGATAGATCATTTTCACAACAATTGGACTTCACTGAATGAATGGGCATCTTCTTTTATTTATTTATTTTTTTTAAAGCCACTTATCCTAAAAGTCTTTTTTGGTTTTGGTTTTGGTTTTGAGCAAGGGAAAGAAATGCTTCCTGGGAATGAGAATGCTCCCACAAAATCCTTCCAAATAACTGGAAGTCCATCAGGGCCCCCCTCCCTCTCCGGCTGTCCTCAGGGGTCTTCTTTCACAGGCCCACGAACACTGCTGCAACGTTTTTGTGGAGTCCGGAGCCAGGTCAGCTCCTGGCTCGGGTGGGAGCGGGGAGCAAGGAGCGGGCTTTTTTGCATCTTCGACATACCACAGGCCTATTTCTGCCTCCTTGCAGCAGGCTCACATTTTTAGCACCAGCGTCCTCCCTCCTGACTCATGATCACTTGTTATAAAAACCATGACATTTCACATATCTGGCTTCCTGTAAGAACGAGGTCTCCTGTGCAAGAGCCTTCACCAGACAGCCGAAGCTTGCCCTCCCTGTGACAATTGCCTTTCTATTTGTTTTTACCTGAGTTAGAAATGTTTATGAAACCGCTTGCACACTCTCCTTTTCCCCTCAAACAGGACACGGAACTTAAATGACCTTTCCTCCTTGCTTATTCAGGGCGATTACTGTGAACTTCAGCAATGTGACTGCCATAGACACTGGGCAGATACTCAGGAGGACTGACCCCACCCCAGGTGGAACAGCATTTATTGAGGGCCTGGGTCTGCTTCTTATAGATTCTGCTTGATTTTGGTTTTGTTTGGGCAATTCCTGCATTGTCAGTGACCAGCAGTTACAGCGTTGGCAACCTCTTCTTCCATAAGCACGCTCTGAGAAAACCAAGCCCGTGAACATTTTGCCAAAGCACAGACTAAGTGATGATGATGGTGGTGATGGCGATGATGATAATGATGATCGCTAACGTTTGTGAGTCTTTTGTTGTATTCCCAGAACTGCTGTGTTCTTACAAATAGGCTCAGAGATAGAGTTTAGGGGATTTTCCCATGAGGAAAAAAAATGAACTTTAAAGATATGTTTTCTTTTTTTACTTTTTTTATTTGAGTGTACTCAACATAGTGGAATATTAGTTTCCGGTGTCCAGGACAGTGATTTGACAACTCTGTACATGTCTATGGCCATACCCCCCTGAATGCACCCGATCTCATCTGATCTCGGAAGCTAAGCAGGGTTGGGCCTGGTTAGTACTTGGATGAGAGACAACTCTACGTTGTGCTGTGCTCACCACAAGGACAGCTACCATCTGTCACCATACGACACTATTACAATATCACTGACCACATACCCCATGCTGGACCTTCTATTCCCATGACTTATTTATCCCACAACTGGAAGCCTGTATCTCCCACTCCCCTTCACCCATTCTGCCCATGCATGCTTCAACCCCCTTCCTTCTGACAACCATCAGTGTGTTCTCTGTACTGATAGGTCTGATTCTGCTTTTGGTTTAGTTACTCATTGGTTTTATTTTTTAGACTCCAGACATGAGTGAAATCATATAATATCTGTCTTCTCAGCTTGACCTATTTCCCATAGCCTAATACCCTCTACGCCCATCCATGTTGTTGCAAATGGCATGATCCCATCCTTTTTACGGCTCAGGGGTATTCCTCTGTGAATGTGTGTGCACACGTGCATGTGTACACACATCTTTATTCATAAAGGAATAAATTTTGGCTCCTTAAAGAAAAGCGCTCTTGTAGAATTCCATCTTTCAGGAGACTGAGGGTTGGCTAATGACACCAGGTGAGTGAACTCCAGAGTAAGAAGCACTGTGCCTGCAGTTCATTCCAACCTGGGTTTTGGAAGTAGGTTCTTCCATCCCTCACCACGTTTCCCTGTGTCCTCCCCCCAAAATCCTTCTTTTCTCCCACTTACTTTCAATTCTGCCTCCACCTTCCTTCTTTTCTTTCTCCCCCTTTCCTTCGCTCCTTTGTGTCTCCCCATATAACCAGCAGTTTTCTGGAGCACTGCTAAGCCAGTGGACTCAGGGCAAAAAGCAGACTTGGCAGAATGAGCTGGAGTCCTGACTCCAGGTCTCCTCACTGGCTGTGTCACTGGGGTGAGGCACCCACTGTGCCAAGAATCAACCAATCAACCAAAGTGATCCTTAAGTCCTCCAGCAAGAGACTAAGAGGAAATCTGCAGAACCAAAAGCTGTGCCAAAAGCTGTGCCAACAACTTTGATAGTAAATAAAGGGCAACTTCAAACGTTTGTTGAAATCTATTCTCCTTATTAAAAATTCACTAAATTTCCAGGGCACCTGGGTGGCTCAGTTCATTGTCTGACTCTTGATATCAGGTCATGATCTCACAGTTCCTGGGTTCAAGCATTAGGCTCTGTGCTGATAGCGTGGAGCCTGCTTGGGATTCTCTCTCTCTCTCTCTCTCTCTCTCTCTCTCTCTCTCTCTCTCTCTCCCCCCCCCCCCCCCGCTAATTCTCTCTCTCTCTCTTTCTCTCAAATTTAATAAAAATAAACTGTAAAATATAATAAAATAAAAATTCACTAAACTCCCACCTTTCCGACCACTGTAAAAGCAAGGCACACACCCATTTTCCGAGTGGTTTATCAATATTTTATATGTCTTTCACATGGGTATACAGTGAGAGACATCTCCCAACTTGTTCAAGCAAATTATAGACAGCCGAGCCACATTATTTTTTGTCATTGCTAGTCCTCAATAATATTAGTTGAGTACTCAACTGTCCAAAAGTTTTTAATCATATAAAACAGTCAACATAGAAATAAACTCCTCTCGGGTCAAAGTAAACTTACCATCCAACCTTCCAATAAACCTGTCAAGTTGTCCCCTTTTAACTGAATGGGAATTAAGTGTTCCAGGATATCAGGTGGGAAAAGCACGAGTCCTGGACCTAGAGTCAGCTGATTTGGGAGCAAACCTTGGCTCCACTTCCCATTGGCAGTGAGAACTTGGGCAAACTTCCTACCTCACTAAGGCTCAGTATCCTCAACTGCAAAAGGAGTACAATGCTTTAGACCATTGTGGACAGTAAGTGAAACAAATCTCTTTCTTGGAGGGAAGACGGATAGTCACCAAGTTTTAGGTGGACTAAAGGGAGCTGAGAATCGTCCCTGTTCCTACGAAATGTCCGTAGGGCTTCCTGGTGCTCTTGTCCACCGGTGGTCTCTCCCGTGTCCTTACTACTGCGGATGGAGAGCATATTCTGACCTTGGGACATGCACACCTGCAACAGCTAATGTTGTTCTCATTTTATAGATGAGCAAACCGAGACTCAGGGAGGCTAAGCGATGGAGGGGGCCTGCCTGGTAAGAAAAAATGGCCAAGTCAGGCTTTGAAATCAGGCTCCAGAGCCCACTCCAAGGTTCCTCCAAATCCAAAAATGCTCTATGAAATTCTTCCTTAGGCAGCTTCTCCTATGGGCTGCCGCCTGGGTTCCCGGTTATGGGCTCAGCTACAGGGATGTATGATTACTGCCGCTCCCAGCGAAGGCACAGTCATTAAGAAGGAGAACACAGATAAACGGTCTTGATCGTGCTGATGTCTAATTTCAACCACCTGTTTTGAAGCCCCCACACAGGATGCACAATCATGGAGAAAGCTAATTTGCATGTGTGAATAGATAAACCCCGAATTACACCAGACCTGTTGCCAGAATATGTTCATGACCGTATACATTATCGTAAAAGGGATTTATTTCTTCTTGCCAAGGTCCAAAAGGATGAGATACTTGTAATGAAAAATACATCAAGCAAAAAAACCCCACATTAAAACAAGTATAATAACAGGATAGAAACTAAGCAATAAAAATAAGAAAAACTTCAGAAATACTAGGCTGGGGGCACCTGAGTGGCTTGGTCGGTTAAGCATCTGACTCTTGACCTTGGCTCAGGGCATGATCTCATGGTTTGTGAGGTTGAGCCCTACATCAGGCTCCATTCTGGCAGCATGGAGCCTGTTTGGGAGTCTCGCCCCAACCCCCACTCTCTGTCCCTCCCTTACACTCTCTGTCTCTGTCAAAAACAAATAAATAAACATTAAAAAAATAAGTACTAGGCTAAGGAATGAGCATGAATATAGTTTTGCACTTCCTGGCAGCCAAAGCAAGAACTAGAAAACGCCTGGAGCCAAAAATATCCAATTTTCTGCACACCATTATGTCAGGGAAACTCCTGCATTATAGGCTAATAAGAATTCCAGAGAAAGTCTGATCATATCCCTGAGAGTTAGATGAAATAGAAGACCACAATCATGTTCTACCACAAACAGCATGCTGGTTGGATGAGTGGTCTGCCTCTGGACAAGTGTGGGTTCATCCCCTGCATAAGTCTGCAGCGTCAGGACTGGACACAAGTATTAATGAGTCTAGTCTGGAATGTCTGCACCTTTCCTCGCAAGGACTCTGAAAAGCTTCCGTGCCAATCTAGCGCATGATATTAGATATAAGAGGCAGCAGAATAGGCTGGGCAGCCTTGCTGTGTGATGAAGATTGAGGTAGTCTAATTTTTAGTCCTTGCACCACACAGAGGAAGATCCAAGGCACTGATAAGCACTGCTTGCTGATCTACCCAGTGCGGCTCTGCAGATGCTTTTAGTGGTCCATTCCCTTCCCTGCCTCTCTCCAATCCACTGGGGCTTTCATTCCACCAATATCAGCAGATTCCAAGCAGTTATTCATAAAAACCAGCCTCATTAGTTTATAGTAACATTTTGTATGAAGTACGTGCTGGGTGCACAAAGTGTTGGGTGGCACCCGTTGACCTTAATGTTTCTCACCTCCTTCTAGTAAACCAACCTGGGTTGGTGGCTACTGTCACCAGCCCTTCTTCAGATCCAGATTGCTCGGAATCTGCACCTGTCCATCCACATCTTAATTTTTATAGAGCCCCTACAATGTGATATGATTTGTGCAAGATGCTTGCTTTATGGCTTCGTTCATTCTAAAACCACTTCGCTCTTTTTGTGTCTAGCACAAGCATGACTCACGGTCCCAAGAAGCATCGAAACCTGTTGGAGCCCCAAAGCACTGAAGGCTGGAGCAACTGACCAATGTGTTTGCTCCTGGCCCATCCCCCTCATCCCCATGAGCTGAGAGAACATCTCCCCTCATTTCTTTCTAAGGAACAGACTTCAGTCTGCCAGAATAGGAAATTAAGGAAAGAAGATCTGCATGCTGCAGTTCATTACGATTAATGGCAAGGTCCAAAGCGATAGCCCACTCTGCTGATGGATGTCATCAGCACTGACAAGACCAAAGGGAATTTCTCTGATCTGTGGCACCAAGGGTTGCTTTGCTGTTCATTGTATTATACCTGAGGAGGCCAAGTACAGGTTGTGCAAAGCGAGAAAGATCTTTGTGAGCATAAAAGGAATCCCTGACCTGGTGACTCATGATGCTTGAACCCTTGGCTGCCCTGACACCCTCGTCAAGGTAAATGACGTCATTCAGACTAATCTGGAGATTGGTAAACCCAACAAAACAGCCAAACGGAGCAAGGGGTGAAAGGATCTCTAGATGACATAATTGGAAGGCTCTTTGTACTTAATTAGCAATATTACGGCATGATTAATTGCCAAAACAACAACTCACTAAATATCAGGCATTGCATCAGGCCCTGATATACAATAGTGGACAAAATCATACAGAGACCTATTTCTTACTCCGATTAATCAAACATGCCCAATAGAAATATAATGACAAGCTGAGGTAAGAGATCTAAAATCATTACCAAAAAATCCAACTTACACTCATGAAATGAGGGAGGAGGAATGGGGAAGCATCCTTCAGTGAGACTTCCCTTCTTCGCCTAACCTGAAAAAGGGGTAGGAGTGACTTATGCCAAAGGGAGCAAGAGGTGAAGCCACAAGAGGCTGAGCAACACAATGGACCAGATCCCAGGGTCTTGCTAAGAAAGCTATTGTTCTCCTAAGAGCAATAGAAAGCTCCTGAGGTTTCCAGAGGTGCAGAAGATGCTTTTGCAATGATCCCCCTGGCGACACTGGGAGGATGGTTGACAGGAGGCCCCTGAGCCTGCCATTGCAGTCATCCTGATGACTTAGTGAGGCCAAGGATAGGGTGGGTGTGGACTGGGGTGAAGAGAAAGGAAGTTTCAGGCTGGAGAAACTGGATGAATAACAATGCCATTCACTGAGATCAAAGAAGCCACTGTTCTGGGGTCTATGCTAAGGGCTGTAGATACAGTAGTCTGGCTTTACAATAAACCTGCCAAGTGGGTATCACTATCCCATTTTTCAGATTAAAAACCCAAGACCATGTTATCGGCTTAGTTTTTCTAACCCTGACTTTGTGGGTCGGACTTTTCAGGGCAATCTCACGCCCAGTTTGCCCCTCGAGATCTCTTAAGAAGAAGAATACCTTTCCCTGGACATCAAAGCCCAAAGCCACAGGGCTCAGACGGAAATGGATTTGGCACATTGCCAGACATTCTGAGTGGGCTACTCTGGGACCTGAGGCAGGGAAGCCGTGTATGAGTGTGCAGGCTGTGTACTGCACGAACCCAGAGGGTGCCAGTCATATCAAACTCCATGCAAGTGCTGCCTCCTGAGTGCCCTTCCTGAAGTGAATGCGCTGCCCAGTTTCTGTTCAAAGAAGACTTCAAACTATGACTCTCCCATAAACCCCACGGTCCAAACAGAACCAATGACCAAGACAACACCACGCACTTTATTTCTCCGGTCCCCAAATGGTCTTTCTTTTTTGGCAGCCTTCATCCAGACCCAGTAGTTCTCCCTCACCCTTTTCCCTGCTTGACTAGCCCTCCAGGGAGGAGTGGGTGTACAGGGAGAGAGATACCACTACTACCAAGCCACCATTGCTTACAAGAGCTCTCCGGACTGGCCCACCAAACCCCAAACAACGGTAGTATCTGCCCCAATAAATGTTACAAATGGAAATAAACAGGCTATACCAAAGCTGTCACCTTTTCACCTAGTTAACATAAAACATTCCTGGGTCATTAATTAAATGGTGTCCTTGCTCACCTAATCACATTCCCCAAGACCCAAGGTGCTGTCTGAAGGGTAGTAGCCAATTCTTTACCTTTGAGGCAGACCAATCCACTGTGAGATTTACACTGAAAAAGCCTGAGTCTTCTCTGCAAGCACCGGGGCTGGACAATCCATCGCTCTGGGTCTGAAAGCTCTGGCAGTGAGAAATGGAGTGGACTCCAGGACTAAAGCAATCAAGGGCTTTTTCCTCATCAGCCCTTGAGGGGTGGCACCACACTCACAGAAGTGCTTTGGATTCCCAAGTCTCCTTTCCTGCTCTGGCAAAATCTCAAATGCGCCAGCCCTTGCTTATTGATGGGGAGGGAGCCGGTCCTGTGGCCTGCGATCAGAATGCGCTCAGCTCCCCAAGCCAAAGTGCTCTGCCGTGGGCTCCCTCACTCCTAGCCCTTCCCAGGGCCGCCCTCTCAAATACTTGTGAGTCATCTGCAACGTGCGCAACTTTTCTTCCTATAAAAGAATCAAGAATATATTCCTCCAGTGTCCAATCAAGATGATAACTTTGTAGACACGCCACAGCCCATTTCTTTCTTTGTTCAAAACCCCATCTCCTCTCCAACTCGGATGCAGTCGTCTATTTAGAGTTTTGAATGTGCTTTCTTGTCCCTATGCCACATACCACAGAGTGAACGCTGACATTTGGGTCACCCAGGACTTTTCTTCTATGGAAGTCCCCATGGTGACTAATACCCACTGCAGAACTGCCCGCTTCACCTGCAGCTGTCACTGCTGAAGTGACAGATGCACCCTCAGACTGTAGTGGCCACCCTGTCCCCACCCTTTCTTTGAAAACAGCATTCCTGAGACACTGATGAGGCCTGGATCTATCCTGTGGCAGCTGATGCTCCTCCACCCCCCCCCCCCACACACACCCAGGGCTGGCTGCTGATCTACCTCCGAGGGCGTGTGGACTGCAGTGCCCCCCCCCCACCCCATTAGCAGCTGCTCGAATTGAATCAGCCAGTGAGATCCAGGCAGTAAGAGGCCCAGTAGCCAGCCCACCAAGTGTGGGAACCTTGGTTTCCCACCAGCCTGAACTCCACGGCTCTCATTATACATTTATTTCATTCTCCTCACCGCCCCCCCCACCCAAAGTTCATGGGCACTTGGACCATTCACTGCCACCATGAAGTCATCTTGGCCTGAATGCTGTTCTGAGCTGATCACCAGGAAATGGAAGGACATTTCCCAAATCACAGCCTAGGGCAGGGAGCCCTCATTCCCTACCTTCCCTCAATTTCTCTTACCATAGAAATGCTACGACTAAGAATGAGATGCCACCACAGAAGGGGCATGACTCAAAGTGGAAAGCGTAGCTAATTCTTCAGGACAAGCCTGGAACTATCGAACATGAGCTTTGTCCGTATTCCAGGTGCTGAATGGGCAGGTGGAAGAAAAGCCAGGTGGACCCTCGCAGGAATAAAAAGAAAGTGTGTGTTTATGCTCGTTTCCAGTTCTAGCAGGGGGTGTCGGGATCAAAGACATAGCCACACGCTCACATCAGGGGAGTGAACCCAGGGAAAAAGCATCACCCTTTGATCAGCACCAAAGGTGTCTCAGGGGTCTTGCTCTCATCCTGGCTTCTCTACTGTCTTGACTGTTTAGCAATCATTGTGTCAATCTCCTAATTGTCACTCTGTACTTGTCAAGGAGGTGCCATTTCAGGAGACTATGCTTGGAGTAAGTGACTATGTTCCTTGCTGCCCTCCAGACAGCTAAGATTTTTTACCAAGAAGATCCAGGCACCCAAGCACGTCCCGACCAGGCAGAAGGCAGGCCCCCTAGGGGAGCACCAGAGTGCCAGGAGGGAGCGATCCCTCTGAGGCCACACTTGGGGTCTGCTTTTGCCATTTCTGATAAATACAGCATCTTCTCAGGAAGGAAGGGTGTGTATCAGAAGGAGAGATTTGGTGGGGGTGGGGGGGATGGGGGGTGGGGAGGAGGAAGGAGGAGGGGAAGTTGGGATTATGTCCATGAACACGCATCAGTTTAAGGATCAGCAGGACCAGACCAGAACAAAAAAGGTTTGACGGCATGTTCTCCCAATTTCAACAGAAGGAAGCTCAAAACTACCTGATAAACATTCAAAAATATCCCTTCCCCTTCAAAGATTTTCACTCATCACAGGATCTGGCCTAGAAGGGAGAGCTGCTTCTCCATTTACAGTAACAGATGGCTCGGTCGGTTGGGCATCCAACTTCAGCTCAAGTCATGATCTCATGGTTTGTGGGTTCGAGCCTGCATCAGGCTCTGTGCTGACAGCTAGCTCAGAGCCTGGAAGCTGTCTTCAGATTCTGTGTCTCCCTCTCTCTCTGACCCTCCCCTGCTCATGCCATCTCTCTTTCTCTCTAAAAAAAAAAAAAAAAAAAAAAAAAGAATAATAAATGTTCCTGGTCAGGAGGAAAAGATACACACAATTTCTCCCGAGTTTTGAACATTAGAAATTTTATCTATGCATAACACTCCATTTTGCAATTCAAAACTTCTCTTGTCTATTGGAATTAGCTACTTCCAGTGGTGGGTGAGGTTATGTTAGGACTTTGGAAAGAACAGCGACTATTTCAAACTATTGAAAGATATACATCATGATTACAGAATAGCAAAGCGAGAGGTAGGCAGGAAAACAGCCTGTCAGTTAGATTCTCTAAAGGTGTCATAAGGATAAGCCTATATTAACTTCTGATGGAAAACACCTCAGTTCTTTCTAATTCTGGCCTAATGAGGCCAGGATAATTGTCTCTTCCTTCAAATGCTTTCTGAAGTATTAGCCTGATTTTTTAAAATCTTACTAATTTATTACTAATATACCCACAAATGAATGTCATTATTATTATTATTGACTTAATTTTCTTCTCCAAAACAAAGATGATCTATTGTCTAAAACAAAAGGTTATCTTGAACTATAGTTAACGTTGCAATTAGGTAGAAGTTTAATTTACCTAGAAAACATAATTTGTCAGGGGAAACATGACCCCAAAAGTAACCAGAACACCTTTCCTGTGGCTGAATGCAAAAGGCTAATTGAGATCTCCAACAAGAAACCTATTCCAAGGAAAAAATAAAATTAGCAGTAATTGTTCTTCTGGCTAACACAGGAAACTAGCAACAGAATTTCAAACAACTGCTTCTTTTTCCTGTCTCTTTTATTTTTTAATGATGTAGAGCAAATTGCTCATCTAATGAATGGACTCTGGGTAAACTTACCCATTACTTTCAAATGATTGCTCTGAAATAGGGTATTTCTCCATGCCTGTAATTCTTCTTCAGAAATGAGGCAAATCTCTTGCTCACATCACACCCCACAATCTAAATGGTTATTGTTAAAATAAATGTTTCATGAGTGAAACACAGGTGCAGTCTAAATCGGTGTGTAACACTGATGGCCATTCATGTTCTAATTTTTTTTTTTTTTAAGAAAGCAAGTAAATACGCTGTCACGATCGGCTTTTCTTTTTGGCCGTTGTTCACTCATCATTAGGTCAAGAACACAGAGCTACTTACACTATGAGAAATGCAAGTGAGTGCCTGCAGTCACTATTTTCATTCGCCTGCTCAAGTAACACACTCGGGGGTCAGTAATAAGCACACAAATGACCACAAACTTTCTGAAATCCCCACAAAGGTTTGAGTCTCGGGGAAGCTTGAGGTAGAAAACAAAATACTTGATACCTTAGCATTAATCACTTCTGGTGGTCTTTTAAAAAGATACTTAGAGTTAAATCATCGTACTCCCTTTGTTGTGCAAAGATAAACGAGTTACTGCAATAATCTATCTGGCAAATACCCTGCCTTGTGATTAAGAGGGCACCTTAATGGTGACTTTGTATTTTGTATTCTCTGAAGACTTAAAGGTTAAAGGCATCATAAATTATGCATTTCCTCCTATGCTAGGCCCATAAAAGTTACTTTCACTGTTCACTAAAGATATTGCTTCTAAATGAGCTGAGGCTTTTTCCTAAGCTTTGAAAGAGAAACATTTCCATTATATTTATTACTGCTATGCTGGAGAGCCAAAACAGTTTGGAATTAGAAAGCCGCTAGAATCTGTTGTTCCAGAATGTGTAGCAACTGTCACCACACACACTCTTTAGACAGTGGTACAGTGGCACCCGCCACCATGCTGGTCCCCTCCCAAGAGAACAGCAGTCTGGTAAACCCCACTTTGGCAGCAACAGTTGGGGTTTTCCCCTTCTGCCTCTGCCCAAGTTACAGATCTGAACGGGGACTGGAGAGACACACGATTCACACCAGATCATCCCGTACTTGTGCACTGGAGCAAGCTCCCTGTGGGGGACGCTTGGGTAAACTGCGCATTCGGACGCACGTCCTTCCTAGAAGCACCCTAACTTCCTCTCTTAGGCTTTGCCACCACCTCCAGTTAAAGTACAGTTCTAAGGGATTCTTTCCCACCCCACCCCCCTCGCGCTTTACACTTACGGGCACTGTATCTGCAGAAGGCTGGGCTCTTTTTTCCAAAGGAGCACCACACCCATTAACCCTCTAGCCTTCAGAAGCAAATTGAAGTTTGGCTGACTGTACTCTTCTCCAACCTCAGGCCAAAGGAACCAAACCCGGGCACACAGGACGCAACTTCTGTCAAGCCACGACCACCCCCAGCTCAGCACTTCGCTGGCGGGGGAGGATTCCGGAGACAGACTGCTTGCAGTAAGGACCAGAACTCCAAAGATTCTTTCCAGGTTTAGCTCACACACCCTGACAACTAAGTGGCAAAGTTGTTTCTTCCTCCTCTGCTGCAATGCCCTTTCCCCTTCATCAGCACGCGCGCGCACGCACACACACACACACATACACACACACAAAACCACAGGTACACACACGCACGCACGCACACAGCCTTGCTCCCCCAACTCACCAGTTTAGATTTGGCGCGTTGCAAAAATTCTTCCATGTCGTTGAGAGAGGTTTGGACTAGAGGTACCCGGCGGGGCACAGAGGAAGATCTCTGCCCCGCGGAGAGAAGCGGGGTCTCGGGAAACCGGCTGGCCGGAGCGCAGCGACCTAGGCTCCTCCGGCCGCTCGGAGGCGGCTGAGGCTGTGGCTGCGCCCTCGGCAGTCGCTTTCCTGGGCTCCCTGCCCCACCCCCGCGCCCGGCCGCCAGCTCAGGGCGTCGACTCTGCCCTAATAAGGAAAGTGGGTGTGCCGCCCGGGAGCCCCAGGGCGCGCCCCGCGCGCTCACTGGCACGCGCCCGCGGGGCGGGGGCTAGGGGCCGGGGTTCGGGGCCGGGCGCGAGGGCGGGGGTGCTGGGGGATGGCGAGGGGCTCCTCCGCCAATCGCTGGGCCCAGCTGCGGCCTCCTGACGTGGCGCGCCGAAAGATGCTGCAACCATGGACAGCGCCCAGAAGTGCGAGCCAAGTGCAAGGGGCTGCTGCATAGGGAGGCTCTGCCGCAGGCACCGCCGCCGTCAGCGGGGGAGAAGGGAAGAGGGAGAGAGGGAAAAGAGGTCCCCGGAGAGCCCCCCTCCTCGGCCAGCGCCTCCCTGGCTGGCTGGCACGTTACAGAGAGCTCCAGCGGCCACTTAATGAGCTGGCTCTGCGGGTACTTGGGGATGCACTCAGCTAGATTGGAGGTGGGGGAGTTTATTGCTGAGCTAAAAGCAGGACGACCTTGATGGAAAATAATCTGGAGAGCAGGCTGGGAGGCTGTGCTAGGATGCATCTTTCCTTTTTACCCTCAAAACATACCCACCCAGCCACGGGCATCCGCAGTTCATCCCGGAAAGGTGCCCTTATGTTCGTCCTGGGCTGAAGCTTAGATACTTTTTTCCTCAGTCCCCATCCACTCTTCCATGTGCGGGCTCGGGAAGCTGGGGCCACAGAACCTCCCTACTGCATAAGGGTCTGTGTCCTACAAGAGCCTCAGATAATTTCTATGCACATTAAAGTTTTAAAACTACTGAAATAAGCACTTAAAAGTATGGCCCTTATTTTAAGCCATGGAGTTTTGTAGTGTGCATTCTCTAGCCTTATCAAGTCCTGGGACGCTCAGGTTTTCTCTTCCATCCGGGCTCTAATACCCTTCCTGCCCTCTCACCAGCCCCCACTGCCCGCCCAACTCATGCCTCAGCGGTCAGTTTAGAGAAGTGGTCTCAACTTTGACTGCATGTTGAGGTCACATTATAACATGCAGAGCTTTAAAACTAATGATGCCTACACTCTGTTCCCAGCCCGACAGAGTCAGTGTCCCTGGAGAGGGTCCACCCAACAGCGGCAGAACTGCTCCAAGTGATTCTAATGTTCAGCCCAGGTATGACCTTTGGTTCTCAAACTTCAATGTTTAATGGAACTCACT
This sequence comes from Suricata suricatta, assembly GCF_006229205.1. Taxonomy (NCBI): domain Eukaryota; kingdom Metazoa; phylum Chordata; class Mammalia; order Carnivora; family Herpestidae; genus Suricata; species Suricata suricatta. Next base: position 73,080,257 of record NC_043712.1, on the reverse strand, counting down.
CCCAGAATTTCAGGCTTAATAGGTCTGGCTTCACAGGCCTGAGAATTTCCATTTTTAAAGGTACCCCAGAGTCTGCTGATCCCGCTTAGAAATTATCTTCCCCCAGGAAGCCCCTCCCCTGGACATATCCCTCTTTCCCACATCTACACTGAGTCAGCTTCCTGTTCTATAGTGACCTATATTTTCTGCTCTACTGTAATTTACCCGATTATTTGTATGTGTTCTCCACCAGGCTGTGAGCTCCATGAGGACAAGGACTTTGCCTGTCACATTCATTGATGAATCCCTAACACGGGTCATGTCATATATAAATCTCCACTAAATGTCCTTTAATGAATAATGTACATATGGGAGGTTCTTTGCCCCCCCCCTCTCACTCTCACTCTCTCTCATTCTGTGTGTGGGGGGGGTGGGTATGGTTATCCAATTATTTTTTATTCAGAAGAACCCAATGAAAAAACGTCAGCAGAGCCTACAGATCTGATTAGAGGAGGGTGATGGAATATTAAGCTCCGGTTTACATTCACGTGATGAGCTGTGTGGAGGCTGCAGATTCTATTTCATTGCTGACTTAAGTAATTCAAAACCATCCAGGTAAAACAAGTGTTTCGTCAGCCTTTAAATCAGTGAAGTTGATCACAATTCAAGTAGTACTGCTGAGAAAGGTCTCCAAGAATTTCTTGCCTCTGACTCCATTGATGAATTTAGTGATGGTCGCATAATAGCCTATCCCTTTGACTTTTGATTTTAAACATTCTGAGTAGGTATTCCACTAGTGGCAACACTGAAATCTGACCAGGCAGCTTGACTTTTGGATTCTGTGACTCCTGCTAGCCCGTCCTGGGCACGAGCAGGAAGAATCTGGAGAAGAGAGCTCTGACGAATACATATTGAAATTAAGCACATGGAGAAATATCTATTGTCCCGTTCTCAGAGTGAGGATTTAGAATTTTGAAAAGTCTTTCGTTAAAAAAAAAAAAAATTCTGGTTCAAGTGCTACCATTGTAATTCAAGTATTTGTACCTGAGCCTAAAATCCATCCCTCTTCTTGATCACACCCTTTGTTCTAGTCAACAGAACAATCCTTTTCTCTATTCCTTTCTTTTCACTCTCTGGGGTTCCTCTCATTAACACCCCTTTATTTTTCAATTAATTCGCCTGAGTAGATTTTTGTAGAATAGTTGGTATGGACTAACTAGTGTCTCCCAAAACTCATATGTCAAAGCCATAGCCCCTGGTTGTCATGGTATTGGGACATGGGACCTTTGGGAGGCAATTAGATTTAGATGAGTTCATAAAGGTAGAGGCTCCAGGAAGGATTGGTCTCCTTGTAAGAAGAAAAAGAGGGACCAGAGCTCTTGTGAGCCCTCTCTCTCTCTCTCTTACTCTCTTATATATATATATGCTCACGCCAGCATGATATCAGCATATATATATATCTCCCTCCCCCTAATCCCCCACCCCAACATATAAGGATACAGTAAGAAGTGGTTGTCTGCAAGCCAGGAAAAGGATTCTCACCAGGAACCAAATGAGACATCTTGGTCTTGGACTTGCTGGCCTCCAGAACTGGGAAAAAATACCTGTCTGCTGTTTCACCTGCTTGAACCAAATGAGACATCTTGGTCTTGGACTTGCTGGCCTCCAGAACTGGGAAAAAATACCTGTCTGCTGTTTCACCTGCTTGACTTATGGTACTTTGTTATAGCAGCCAAAGCACACTAATAAATGGTAGTGCTGGGAAAATGAAGACCTTAGGTGTCATGTAATCCCATCTGAAGGTAACAAAGCCCATAGAAGTTCAATATCCTGCTTGGGCTAATAGAGCTGCTTCAAAGCAGAGCCAGGGATAGAACTCACCTCTTTGTCATTCATTCCTACAGCATTTACAGATCATCAACTATGCTTAGGGCACTGTGCCTTACCCATGTTGTAAAAGGCAAGATCCCTGCTCTCAAGGAGCTCATGGTTTAGTCACTTTCATACAAAGAAATGCACCTGGCATTGTACTAGCTGAGATCCAATATGGCGTCATGACTACAATCTGGATTCTCACCCTTGCCGTGGTAGATTAAATAAGGCTGCAAATTCTTTGGCACTCCTCCCCATGGCCAATCAGGTCTATGCTCCTGTCTTTTAATTTAGGAGAACTCTATAACTTCCTGAGCAATGACATGCACCAGAGACACCACGACAGTTTCTGGGACCAAGCCTTAAGAGATTGGCAGCTTCCACTTCTTATCTCCTGGAATACATACTCTTGGAACATAAGCTGGATGCTATGAGGAAGCCCAGGCAGCAACATGGAGAATGACAGAAAGAACACAGAGAATAACTAAGTGTGCTGGCTAACAGCACCATTGCCTACCATGTGGGTAAGCCATCTTGAAATAGATTATCTGGTCCCAGACAAGCCACACTAGTTGATGTCATACAGAACAGGTCGGCTCTCTCCGCTGAGTCCTGCCTAAATTCCTGACCCACAAAGCTGTGGAATATAATAAGACAACTGTTATTATAAGCCATTACCATTTCTGGGTAACTTCAGGCTTCATAACTTTAGGTAAGGTATCCTCTCTAGGCGTCAGTGTCTTCCTCTACAAAATAGGAATGATCCTCCCTCTTAGGATTGCTGTGATTTTTAAATGCAGGGGCACCTGGGTGGCTCAGTCAATTAAGCATCCAACTTTGGCGCAGGTCATGATCTTATGGTTCGTGGGTTCCAGCCCTGTCTTCAGACTCTGTGTCTTCCTCTCTCTCTGACCCTCCCCTGCTCACGCTGTCTCTCTCTCAAAAATAAATTAAAAAAAAAATTTTTATAGAAAGTTAAATGCAATCATACATGCAAAGGGCCCCCATGCTGGTCCATAGGTGCCATTACAGTCATCATAAAGGATCTGTCAAAGATAGAAGAAACTTAATGAAGAAGTTAGAAGTGGAGAGGAGGGTATCCATGAAGAGAACCCAATAAGAGGGAAACCTCTGGGTCAATTGCAGATAGATCAGTAGTCACCAAAAATGTGGAGTTGCTTTATTATAGATACATAGTATACCGTATCTAGAAGACATATAATGTAACAGGTTACATTATAAATCGTGTCTATCCTACAGCAAGCAACGGCTCCTAAAAGTTACGCTCCTTTGGCAATCCAGACTTCACACAATGATACGCCCATTTCAGAGGAAATCGCTGCAGATACTCCAGCTGCGGTGATATTTCAATGCAGTAACACAGCTGCCTGCATTGTTCACTACTCCTAAAATGCGAGCTTCTTATGGCTCGGCTCATTTTATATCCCCAAGTTGCCAGTCCGCATCCACACGTGGCTCTCATGAAAGCACTGGGGTCCCTATCCACCCCAGGGGGCTCCTGCTGCATTCAGTGCCCACCAGGAGGGGGGCCCCTGAAGTTTTCCTTCCCAGAGCTAGCTCTCCTGGGGCTCACGCCAGCATGATATCAGCAAACGTGGATGTGAGACCTGGCTGTGTGCTCTGGGGCAAGTTCATTGACTCCTCTGATCATCAGTCTCCTCACCTATGAAATGCAGAAAGTGATACTTGCCCTAGTTACTTTATAGGATTGCAAAACTTCAAATGCTAACGTTCCTACCCTTACTGGAAGATGTGAACCATGGAAGGGAGACTAGTGAGAGGGTTTTGTCTGGTTAAAAAGAAAACTGCCTGGTAAACACCATCCTTTACAGAAAGTGGAACGTAGTTGGAAAGGCAGCCATCTCCCCATGCTAGCTTCCTTGCTGACCAACCGCACTCTGACAGGTGGGGTTTCCTTGGTGTTGTATTTGCTGCTTGCAAATTATTTCACGTGACAAAAGATGTTCAAGAAACTGGGCCTCTCACTTGGACTAGATTTAAAAAGCATTTCAAGCTTGTTTCAAGGCCAAGAGCCTGAAGGACTAAAGTGCCCTCACTACTTAACTAACCTGCATTAACTAGTGCCCGTCATTTGGCTTTTAAGCAACGATCAAATGCCTGCTTTTTGCCGTGTGGGTGGTCAGTTGCTCCCATTTCAGCAAATAATATCAAAAGGAATTCACTTTTTTCATATGTGTTTTGGCAAGAATATCCACATTTTTAAAGGCAGGTTTTGCAAGACTGTTTGCTAAAGCAGTCCAAATAGTCATTTTCCTCTCTGAGCTTCTGCTAAGAAAGAAAAAGGGGAATTGCTGGAATTGTCCATGGCCGTACACAGCGGCAGCGTACAGCTCACTTGGGAGACGGCCTGAGAGTCAAATGTCGGGCTTTTGAACAGGGCACAAAACGCTTGCGTCATTTCTGGGAACCACAGGCATCTTGTCGAACAATGAATTTAATTTGCAAGGATGGCAGAGGAGAGCGGAAGCGCTGTGCGTCATCAGGACAATGAGGCAGTGGCCCTGGTCTAAGATCTGTGGCCCTGCTGGAAGGCGAAGGGTGACAGTCTCCGGTCTTGGCTTCGCTTCATTGTCAAGTTCAAGTTTGCACGCTCTCCTCCTGCAGGAAGCTACCTCCACTCCCTTCACAACATTACTGCGTGTCTCAGAGTTAGCGTATTCATTTTAACTTACAGTCCCAACACTCCTCCCCACTGGGCAAGTATTTGGCAGGGAGAGTGGAACGTGAATAATTTCAAGTCTTCAGAGTCAACCTACATGATTTCTTATCCCCACAATCACCGAATTCCAGAACGAGGGAGACTATGACAGACTCCATTGCAGAGGTAGCAAAACAGAAGTTCACAACTGTTTGCCGACACGCCCAAGACCGAAATCCAGATGCTGGATTAAGAATGCCGATGGGGAGAAGCACTGGGTGTTACATGGAAACCAATTTTACAATAAATTATTATTAAAATAATAATGGCTCAGTCGGTCTTCGGCTCAGGTCATGATCTCACGGTTGGTGGGTTCGAGCCCCGCATCGGGCTCTGTGCTGACAGCTCAGACTGGAGCCTGCTTCCGAGTCTGTGTCTCCCTCTCTCTCTGACCCTCCCCTGCTCGTGCTGTCTCTCTCTGTCTCTCAAAAACAAATTTTTTTAAAAACATTAAAAACATTTTTTAAAGAATTCCAAATGCTTTGGGGGCACCTGGGTGGATCAGTCAGTTAAGCAACTGACTCTTGATCTCAGCTCAGGTCATGAGATCACAGTTTGAGAGTTCGAGCCCCGAACTGGGTTCTAAACTGACAGTGCAGATTCTGCTTGGGGATTTTGTGTCTCTTTTCTCTCTGCGCTCCCCCCCCCACTCACTCACACACACACACACACACACACACACACACACTCTCTCTCTCTCTCTCTCTCTCTCTCTCTCTCTCTCTCTCTGAATATAAATAAACATAAAAAAAATGTTATCATCTTGGGGTGCCTGTGTGGCTCTGTCAGTTGGGCATCTGAGTCTTGATCTCAGCTCAGGTCAGGTCATGAGATCACAGTTTATGAGTTCGAGCCCTGCATCTGGCTCTGCACTAATGGCATGGAGCCTGCTCTGGAGTCTGTGTCTCCTTCTCTCTGCTCCTCCCCAACTCTCAAAAAATAAATAAACTAAAAAAAAAAAAAAAAAAAAAAAGAAGAATCCCAAACACTTTTAATTTAAAAGGCCAATTTTTTTTCTTGAGCACGAAACATCACTGTAATCTCATATTAATACCACTCAATTCTCATAACAAATGTATAAAGTAGGCTCTATTATTATCTTCATTTTAAAAATGTGCAAAATGAGGTACAAGGATGCACTTTGTCTTAAATTATCCGAGTAAAATCATCCAAGCGGCCAAACCAGGATTCAAACTCAGTGATGGGAACCCAGGGGCTGAACTCTATTGCACATCCCTGCCCGTTCACTGCTGCACACCTGAAAATATGCCCAGATAACTTCAAGAAGAAAGAAGTATTCCCCAAGCTACTCTTTCAGTTGCCCTTCCACTCCCCCTCAGAATGGGCTCACCCACCCAATGCCGCCTGACCACACAGCTGTCACAGTCATTGTTTGCAGATGCACCGAGAATTTATGAGACAGAAAGAGGCAAACGTCCCCAAAACTTGAGGATCACAAATCATTAATAGATTATAGCTCGGCTAAACAGCGGCTTCTTTCCACCATGTACGTACTGCTTTACTCAGGCCCCATCCTCAGCACTGGTACCCTGAACAAGAAGACAACACTGTAGAATGACGGTCAAAAGACTTGAGTTGTTGTCCCTTGGATAGTGATCTTAGCATCCCCAGGTTTTCGCTTCCTGGGAAAAATTAGAGACTTGTGTGCATGTTCCCAAGCTTAAAATTCTAGTTACAAGACTCAATCATGCAATCATTATATATCCATTCAGAACACGAAACCAATTTGAGGAAAAGTTAAATTTTACTGTCAATAAAAAGTCTTTGAAAGTTTGTGTAGCTTTATATGTAGAGGTAGAACTCAGAGGGATTATATGAAGAGGGAGTAAAAATATTTACCTGTACAAAAGATTAATGTGTTTTAAAGAACATCAACTTAGGGGCGCCTGGGTGGTTCAGCTCGTTAAGTGTCCAACTCTTGATTTTGGCTCAGGTTGTGATCTCACAGTTCGTGAGTTCAAGCCCCACACTGGGCTGAGGTGAAGGTGCAGAGCCTGGTTGGGGTTCTCTCTCTCTCTCTCTCTCTCTCTCTCTCTCTCTCTCTCTCTCTCCCCTCTCTCTCTCTCTGCCCCTCCTCCCCTCCAGATCAATCAATAAATAAACTTTAAAAAAAAAAAGGAACATGAATGTATGGCTCAGTAAGTAAGAGCTATAAAGCAACAAATTTGGGAAGAGAAAAATTAATGAGCAGGATTTGTTAAAGGTATCTGGTTTCTTATGTTTCAAATGCTGATGTCCTCAGGCATTATCTAGTCATGATTCAAAGCCTTATGAAAGGACTCAAATTTCAGGTTAGAAGCTGTTGAGTTGTTATTTAACAGAAACTCTTGGTCTCTCTTCTTATATAGTGGTGATATTTCAATCAGAAAAAGAAAGGAATTTGCTATTCAATATATTCCCAGAAATATTATATAGAAAGTAGTAAAATAAAAATGAATATTTTTTTAAAACATCCAACAAATCTCATTGATTTAAATGAGGGCAAAAGGAGATTTGCTTTGCATTTCCCTATTCTAAATGTTTGCATCCTCAGACCCTTGGAGTTTCCGAAGAAAAGGAAGAAAATCCAATTACATTAACCAGCGCCATAGTGCTCAGCTTCAGCAACTGTATTCTTGGCTCTATTTTCTTCAACCTGGGCATCACAGCAAAGGACTTGCTTCCCACCCAATACCTGTATTAAGCTCTCCCTGACTTCCCCTCTAGCTTCCGCCACTTGGAATTAGGTACCACCCAGGGAAATGCTGCTGTCCGAGTAGTCTGTGTCTACCCAAGGATTCACTAGACTTAGCTGAAAAACTCAAGTTAGGAACAGATACTATCTTTTCCAGATTCTGAATTCCTTATCCCATGTCTCAATCCCCCACACTTTACTTTTCATGAATAAAAGGGGAAAACCCTCCTGAAAACAATTTTAGAACGTGGAATCTGTAGACTGGGGAGAACCTGTTTATTATCCCTCCAAAACTGCAATAAAAACCTAATTTGGTCAGCTGCTCATTTCATGGTAAATTGATATAAATCCATGTTTCCCAATAGTGTAGTTAGCTGGAAAAACTTTATGTACAGACCACGAGAGGAAACTCGTTGTTTTTTGCAAACTGTCATGGAAACCACCAGAACCATTCAGTAACAATTGGCAGCCTAGGAGAATGGTAAATGCCTTATGATATCTTAATAAGGTTATTAGTACTGACGTCTTCCTCCTGTGCATCTGTGTCAGGGCCCGCCACAACTGTGAGTCTCCAGAAGACAGAGTTTTGGACTTATTCCTCTCTGTGCCCTCCGGAGCACCTAGCACCGTGCCTTTTCCACAGTAGAAAATAATCATCATAATAATTGTCAACCAACTCCCTTCAAGCTGAAGCCTTAAAGAAGAGAGGCTCATAGCCAGGTAGAAACAAGAAGAAATGCAGTGAGTTTTGAAATCTCTTATTAGGTTCTAAAAAGGCATCAAAATGGTGGGTTTTAACTGTATTCAAAGATGGTGTTTCCCAGAACTCTGAGTCAGGTTAGTATAGACCTGAAAAGATACCAATGGAGAAACAATCATTAAAATCAGAAGAGTGAACCACAGAAGAAAACAGGAAGACACAAAGATATCTTAAAATAACCTCAAATATACATCTGTTAATTGCCCTTTCAATTCTTCAGATATTTGTGCCTGTAGATATGCCCATTCAACACTGAATAACTGAAATTCAGGCAGAGAGTAACTCCATGCACAGCAGAGGCAGTCGGGAATAGAGAGAACTCACTGGGGAGGAGGAGGCGGCAGGAGATCTGACTATAATGAAGGTCCTTCCCAGAAAAAAACCAGAGGGCCTGGGAGCTCAAGAAAGGGACAGTTCTAGGGTGCCTTGTGGCTCAGTTAAGTGTCTGACTCTTGGTTTCAGCTCAGGTCATGATCTCACGCTTAAGATCCAGTCCCATATCAAGCTCTACCTTGTCAGTGTCCTCCTCCTGTTCATGTTTTGTCTCTCTCTTTCTCGCTGCCTCCTTCCCTCTCAAAATAAATAAATAAATGTAAAAAAAATTTTTTTTCAAGAAAGATGAAAAGAAAGGGACAATTTTAATTGGGGAAAAGACACCAAAGAAGGAAGGGGAAGGAATCAAGATCTTTTTGGTCTTCACAGGCATGGCTATGGTAAATCTCTGCACATCGGGATAATGTTTATCTTCCAGGCACTAGAGACACATACAGGCATATAGTCTCACAGAGACGATATGATTTTGGGTGGAGGTAAACAAACAATAAGCAACTAAATAAACTTACAATCAGGGCAAAATGTCAGGAGGTAGTGGACGATATGAAAAAATGGCTGACTGACATAATAATGATTGAGGAAGGGGCAGGTCTACTTAAGATGGAGTGTGCATACGGGCGCCTGGGTGGCTCAGTCAGGTGACCGACTTTGGCTCAGGTCATGATCTCACGGTTCATTGGTTAGAGCCCTACATTGGGCTCCATGCTGAAGGCTTGGTGCCCGCTTCGGATTCTGTGTCTCCCTCTCTCTGCTCTTCCCCTGCTTGCTGCTTTCTCTCTCTCTCAAAAATAAATAAATACTTAAAAAAAATTTTAAACGTTGAGTACACAAAGAGTCTCTACTGGGACTCCGATGACAAGAAGCCAGCCGTGTAAAGGCAGAGGGAAGGCATGCGAGTGTGAGCGTGAGAGGGAGAAGGCAGGCACCAGGAGAGATGCAGAGGTACTCAGAGAGGCACGGCCAGCTCATTAAGGCCCTCAAGGTCAAGTAGCATATTAGAATTTTATTCCAGATAAAACAATGGTGGGAAACCATCAGAGGAGTCGCGTGGCCTCATGTGTATTTTTATAAAGACCACCCCCTACTGCTACATGGGGGACAACCCTGAAGCACAAGGGAGGGGGAGCCACAGACCTTTCAGTGCCCCCTTCTGTCCTCCACAGTAAAGTGGGGATGGCATGGACCAAGAGAGGCAGCAAGAGAGATGGAGAAAAAGAAGATAATAATAATAATAATAATAACAACAATATAATCTGAAGGTAAAGCCAATTTAGAAGTAAAATAAATTCAGAAAGCCATTAATTGACTAAATCCTTCTAATGCCAGATAGATAGATAGATAGATAGATAGATAGATAGATAGATAGATAGAGAGAGAGACCGACAGACAGACAGACAGACAGACACAATGGCATTAGGGATGCTGAGATGTATTGCACTAATGGGCATATTCCAGCCAGGTGGAAATAGACCACTGATGAGTAACAGCTCCTAATTTCACCAAACAGAAACTACAGAGGAGGCCCAAAAGACCAAATCAAAATGAACCAGTGTAGTAGACATTGGAAATTTCCTGACTGTCTACTACTTGAACATTCTTCCTTTATTTTGAGGACTCTCAGAGAGACTAATTCTTGGTGGAAGGGAAACCCCCAGCCTGTCGTTGTCATTGCAAAACATTCTCCTGGCAGCATGCACTTATCAGGGAATCTTCACACGGTGCTGGTCCAGCTTTCATTCATGTGTGAGATTTCCCGCTGACCCAGCGCCTTTCGTTATGGTTTCTCTGTCTACGGAGAAAAGAGTGAGAAGAGGACTAGCATATTTTTTGTTGCCTGAAATGGGCCAGCGCTGTGATAGAAATCTGAAGATATATTATTTTGTTCTGCCTAATCTCCAAACCACTTTTACCAAGTGGGTGTTACTGGCTTTACATTACAAATTAAGAAAGGAAGGAAGGGAAGAAGGGAGGGAGGAGAGGACCAGAGTTAAGGGTGACTTGCCCAAGATCACTTAGCTAGGAAGTAGCAAAATGAGACTGCTCAGTCTGAATCCTAGTTAATTCCGGAGTTTTCTGTGTAGATTTGCTTTGTGCTTTGTGGATCTGATTGGGGGCAGGGAGAAAGTAGTTAAGAAAATTGAAAAAACAGCTAAAACCATCTCAGTGGTTTACATTTAAAGGGGCAGGAAGTTAAGATCAGAAAAGCTAGAGGTGGGAGAGAAACAGAAGAGCCAGAATGCAGATAATTGGGCAAATAGAATTTTAAAAGATGAGAAGAGGGAATTTCAGTTAACTACCATCTGCGAAGTGTGAAATACAGGAAAAGGGATGTGAGAGGAAATTTTAAGAAAGTATACTGCGTACCATGTACACACTTCCACATTGGTGCATCTTCATGAGATTTCAGTGAAGATTTTAACTGGGGTTTTTTTGTTTTTTATTTTTTTTGTTCTTAATCAATTTGTCTATTTGTTCATCTATACACTGAATGTTGTATTCTCATGGACTTCCAATTTTCTTCTCTGTTTCCAATTTCTGTGTTTATTTTTTTTCCATAATATTTTATTGTCAAATTGTTTTCCATAAAACACCCAGTGCTCTTCCTCATTATTTTTAAGAGACAGACAGAGCATGAATGGGGGAGGGGAGGAGGGAGAGGGAGATTCAGAGTCCAAAGCAGGCTGCAGGCTCTGAGCTGTCAGCACAGAGCCTGACACGGGGCTCGAACTCACAAACCACGAGATCCTGACCTGAGCTGAAGTCGGATGCTTAACCGACTGAGCCACCCAGGCACCCCTGAACTGTTTTCAATGTGTTGGGGGATACTTGACTGTGGTGTCCTTGAGGAGGGCACCATTCAAATGAACAATGAGGCAACCCAGCCTTTTGTAAGTTGTGGGAGTCTCTTCTGGAATTTGCTGTATCACACAGAAAGTGGTGGTTGAATCTGGACTCAAACTCAGACCTGTCTGCCCCCATGTCTCCAACCACACAACAGTGACTTCTAAATAAACAAGCACACAAAATAGCCTATAGTTCCCTCTGGTTCACACAGCATGTGAAGTTCCCAATTGCTGCATCTTTACCAGCTACTCGTGTGGTCTTGGCTAGAGCCACATAAACTACATTTACAATTTTCACAAATTTAATTCTGTAAACTTTGCAAAGGGAAAAATAAAACTGAAATAGTGGTAGAAGAAAGCTAATCACTCAGGCTGTGCTCTAGTCCTCTTCATCTTGTGATCGCTTGTTTTGTCTGAGCTGTTTATTCAGCCATAGAGAAAACCACGTGAGAGTACTTATAAATGTTTTAAGGAGTTTTCTAGGGCAATTTTGACTCTATTTTACTTTAATCTTAGAGACTGACTTGACAACAGGCAACTCCACGGAACATCCAATCCAATGCGGCATGTAAACAGGGACAGAAAATGTCAACAATGCATTTGGGGAGGAGATAGCCCACTGTATTCCAAGAACATAGTAAGTGCTCAATAAATGCTTACTAAATGGATGGTAAACAACAACAAAATTTGACAAGGGGGAAGCCAGAAAACCCAACACCCACATGATGGTTCAGTTCTAGTCACATTCCTAGGTCTCTGTTGGTGACAACAGCACATCAGGCCAACAAATTTGGTTGGCAAGGAGAGCTCAAAGGCCAAGTTTTCTTTATGCATTATCAACTGACTCCTCTTCCAGAATGCCCATTCAGTAAAATAGAAATTACTTCTCCTCCCATCCCAAACCCTTCCCCCAATTCCAGCCCAATATCTTGATGTCATCTTTTTTTTTCAAGTTTATTTATTTATTTTGAGAGAGAAAGAGAGAGCAGGAAGAGGGGCAGAGAGAGAATTTCAAGCAGGCCCCATGCTGATAGCACAGACCCTATGCAGAGCTCGATTTCACAAACCTTGAGATCTTAACCTGAGCTGAGATCAAGAGTCAGATGCTTAACCGAGTCACCCAGGCACCCCTTGATGCTACTTTTTTAAACCTTTCTTTGTACCATCTCTCCCAGTCGAAATTCATTATCCTAGATATCAGAGTTTTTATCAGGATTTCTATGGGTATAGTGCTTCCCCCTCAAAAATATACATCCTAACTTATAGAATCTGTGAATGTGAACTTAGTTGGGAAAAGGGTCTTTGCAGCTGTAACTGAGTTAGGGTTCTTGAGGTGAGATCATCCTGGATTTAAGATGGGCCCTAAATCTAATGCCAAGTGTCCTTGTAAGAGAAAGGCAGAAGAAAATTTGAGATACAAAGACAGAGCAGAGAAGGTAATATGAAGATGGAGGCAGAGGTTGGAGTGCTGTGTCTACAAGTCTAGGAACACCAAGGATTTCTGGCAGTCACTAGAAGCTCGAAGGGAAGCATGGGATGAATTATCCCTTAGTGACACCAGAAGGAACCAACACTGCTGACATCTTGGTTTGAGACTTGTGACCTCCAGAAGTATGACAGAATAAATTTCTGTTCTTTTAGACCACCAACTTTGCGATAATTTTTTACCCCAGCCCTAGAAAACTGATAAACTTGGTGACTGCCCTGTCCATCTCAAGCCAGTGTTTGTGACCAACTTCTATTGCAATGTTCTTCACAAGGGAATGCTGGAGATAAAGACCTGGGAAAAGAATTTCTCCATCTCAAGTAGCAAACATTTCACAAGCATGAATGGAAAAAATATTTTGGGGGTTTGGTGGTGATTTCAGTTGCACCCTCCAACTCCCATTGGGTGGACAGCTCCCATCGATACTTAGGAGAAAAGAGAACAGTGCAGAGACTATACAATTTTAAATGCTCCATGGCTGAGCAGCATGAAGGGCAGCTCCAATCCAGAATCTGATCTTACTTCCTATGCCTAATACTTACTAAAATATATATATTTTATAGATGACTTTAAGATCATTAGAATTTTCCCAATGACTTTGCAATAACATTTGATGTCTGTGTGTAAGTGAATTATAGCCTTTATAATCACAGAGTGCATGCATCCCCCTCCCCACTCTGGCCTAATCGTATAAACAGCATCTTACATCACCACTGCACTCTTCCAGTGAGAACCAAATTGTAGCATACATAAAATATGACATCCTAGCATGATGGACTCACACAGCACTCTGTGGAAGCAAAGATCAAATGCTTCTTACAAGGGAGTTTGGTTTCTACTGGTCAGGCTATTTTGATTCCCCTACATTTGCCAAGGAGGTGACTTGGTTTCATATAATCTTTGAACTTCAGAGCTCAGACACTGAGTCTTACCCTCACACACACACACTCTACTGATGAGATATATACGAGACTTGTCTCAGAGAACACAGTTAGCTGGAGAAAAGTGGCTATTCTTATGCTCTTATCAGGCAGAAAGCAATTACTCTTCTATGTGGGAATTTCTTGAGTAGCGCCTTGTAGGTCCTTGTAGAAATGACCCAGAAGGAATAGTGAGGAGATGCAGAGCACCAATCTAGTTGGCCATATCAGTGAATCACACCTGTGGAGTAGAAATGTCCTAGAGGAAGCCATCGGATTCCTTGAATAGCCCATTGACTCAGTAGGACCTTGAATTCATGAGATCTTGACTGCCAAATTAGTACTGTTTTCATTGTCCCAGCCTGCCTCCCCTTCATTTATAATTTGTCATAGATTGATACCTTCTTAGAACTAGATTACTCAATGACCCAAACTTTTATTTCACCGCAACACAAGTGACAAAATCCCGTCAATAGAGTGATTTACTAGTTACAGGGGCAGGATGCTGGGATCAACGTCTGGAGGAACCCCATCGGTGGGCTCAAATGGAGTATATGAGATGATCATGGAAAGTTAGATAAAGACCAGGAGATTCTGATTACTCCCCCACCTTTTCTTCTCTATGAGTCACCAAGTCTGATGTTCCTTACACATCAACAATGTGTGCCAAAGCAATTATTTAAAATGTTTTTATAAATAACAATTTTCCAAGGTACAGAACCCTCTGGAATTATCACACAATCATGCCAAATCTCTGTAATATTTAATTGTCCTGAACAGACCACACTGGTCTTGTGGAGTACAAAATCTATCCAAATCTATCCAAAATTGTTTCCATCTCTAAACAAGCTATGAAAAAAAAATCCAGAAATAACAATAAACATAATGAACTACTAATATTGGAATATTCAAGTTATAATTGGGGTTATTGCTGTTTTTTAAGCACTGATGGGGGTTTTGAGGTGAAAATAATAGGTCCTCATAAACTGTTAGGACTAAAGATGTATAAGTACTTTGCTTCAAATAATGAGCTAATAAAGGTTTAGCAATCAGCTCTCCAAGAAAAGGGGAAAAAGTTCCTATTGGTAGCATTTGTTCATTTCCATGGTGTAAATATTCCCACTATGGCTGACTTCAAGATACCAATATGATATAAATGAACACAAAATTGGGAAGACATGCACACTGCTGTATCTCACAGCTGCTACAATGTGGTTCAAGCCATTGACCTTTTCTAAAAATACATATTAAAACTGTTTACCATGTGCCCACCATCTGACTCAAGAAAGTGTCTTCTACTAGAGTAAGTCTACTTTAGGAATGTATTCTTAAAAATAGTCAAAGAAGTATGAAAAGATGTATATTCAGGAATCTTTGCCACAAGATTTTTTATAGTATCAAAATTTTGGAAAAAGTCATTGCTCACAGAGAATAGATTAAATAAATTTCTTGTACCTATAAAATAATATACCATCATCAAAACAAGGATTTTACAGATACATACATATATACATCTGACTTTGGATGACATTAATGTTATATTGTTACATGAAAAAAATCCTGTTAAGAAAATAATATGTTTTTTTAAAATATGTATGTGGCAAAAATTGTCATCTACCAGTATCCATTTTCCCTTTCCTTTTTTTAAATATATTTTTTAATGTTTACTTATCTTTGAGAGAGACAGTATGCACAAGAGAGCAGGGGAGGGGCAAAGAGAGGATCCACCGTGGTCTCTGTGCTGACAGCAGAAAGGTTGATGTGGGGCTTGAACTCACAAACCATGAGATCGTGACCTGAGCCAAAGGTGGCTGCTTAACCAACTAAACCACCAGGCACCCCTTCCTTTTCTTCTTAGTACAATGTCATGCCTAGTTGGGCAAAGGGCCACTTGGACTAAAGAAAACATTTTTCCAAATAAGTTCTGGCCAATAGGGTTTAAGAAGGGTCTTTAAAGGAAGGGGGTGTGCCCTTCTACATCCCTTCCTCATTCCTGCAGGATGAAAGAGATATGACAGTTGGAGCTCAGGTAGCCCACATGGACTTTGAGTTGGAAATGTGCATACAGAATATGGGAACGATGAACTCAGGGGATCCTCAGTCCCTGGACAGCTTTGTTAACTCTTCAGAGTTCATTTATGTGACCAACACTGTAACATACATATTTTTGCACTGGAAACATTTAGAAGGATACATATAAATGTCAACTGTAGTCATTTCTAAGTTATACAAATTCTGTGATTTTGTTATGTATTGTCTTTTTCTTCATCTATATTTTCTAATCTATATCCTTCTACCAAACATACATAAATATCTATCACTTGCATAGAAGTTACAAGATGGGGAGGGAAGGAAGAGCATTAGTACTTATGAATGTTGATGATAGAATCTCATTGAAAACATTACTGAGCCATTATACACAAAGGGTGGAGAAATTAGAGCTTCAAATGCTTTTGTGTAGACCACTTCTCAGAGAAAGACAAAGATTAGGTAGTAAAAGGGTAGTTCTAAGTTTAAACAGTTGGCCAAATTATTGTTTTTATAAATACATATTTTTCTCCAAGTGTCAGTTTAAAGTTAAACCAATGCCTTTTTATTGTTGTTGTTAAGATATCACCAGGCAAGTAAGACTGGTCCAAGAAAAAAGCAATTTATTTATTTTGGAAGAAGCAGATTCATGTGTTGACAATGTACAACACCCTTGAAAAACTTGGAACTAATTGTTTATAGATGACGGAATTAACAGTTCCCTGTAAGGAGACCCATTAAACCCAATTCAGCTTACCACCTGGGAGCACTTCAGGAGAACAAAGAATGACAAAGTGACAAAGAATGAAGCAGACCTGTGACTCCAGGGATGAGATGATCGCTGTCAGGTTTTAGATGGGTTTATGAAATTCTGAGGACACCAGAGCCTCCAGAACTCACAGTATCGCATAAATCACATGCATTCTTAGAGCCAAACATTTCAGAGATCAACTACTGGTTCTGCCACATGCCGGCTGGGCTAGTTTTTCATTGTTTTTTTTTAAATTATTAGATTTTATTTATTTCTTAGAGCAATTTAAGTTTACAGAAAAAACTGACCGGAAAGTACAAAGTTCTCATATACTGTCTCCTCTGCCCTGTTAGGAAATTCTTGCAATAGTTGTAGTATGTTTGTGACGACTGATGAACAAATGGTTGTGTGCTTTCCTACATACAGGGGTCAGAAGTCTAAAGACAACATTTCCCAGAATCTCTTGCAGCTAGGGTTTTCATAGGGTTAGAAGCACTTGTGCAAGTTTTGGAACATGGAAGTGAGACAGAGGTCATTTCCCTGCTGCTTTGGGCTGAATTTCCCTGGAAAATAAGGTTGGAGAGATGTAGTTCTGCAGCAACTGGACGCCCTCAACTCCCAGCTGCAAGGAAGTCAATGGCAGAGAAGCAGATTCCTGATCCAGAAGGAGCGTACTGTTCCCCACCTTCATGAAAGAGGGAGTTGCTCCCCAAGCTGGTAAATTCTGCAACATCTTGGGCATCATTCCTAAAGGCCCATCCTGGACTCTGCTCCGCCAGCACTTCCACAGGCTTCATAAGCAGCTAATTCTCTGAATTAAGTCTCTTTGTGTTGAAAATAACTAGTTGCTTATCTCTGCTGCAACTGAACGCTGGTTGATACAACCTTTATTCTTACCGTCCCCAGGGAGACGGAAGCTCTCAGCTGGGAAAGCTGGAGCTCCTGAGATGCTATCCATACCTGGCAGGCAGCTCAGAAACTCTGCCAGGGACTCATCACCAACTAACCTTTCCCTCCCAACACTGTATTTCAGCCTTCACCCACCTCTCTTTAACCAGAACTTCTCAATGATCCATTTCCCTCTTAATTTGGATCAATATGTGATTATGATTTGGGGGAGTACAGAAAGTAAAGGTTGCTTTTAAAAACTCTAAAGGCATTTCAGGGGCGCCTGAGTGGCTCAGTTGGTTAAGCATCTGACTTCAGCTCAGGTCATGATCTCACTGTTTGTGGGTTTGAGACCCACGTCGGGCTCTGTGCTCACAGCTCAAAGCCTGGAGCCTGCTTCGGTTTCTATGTCTCTGTCTCTCCCTGCCCCTCCTCTGCTTACACTCTGTTTCTCTCTCTCTCTCTCAAAAATAAATAAACATTAAAAACATTTAAAGACATTGTACAAGGTAATGTCTCTTGGCCTTATGAAGGAATTTTAAAACTACCCATAGTAAATAAGAAATGTGGAATTGGCATTACTGTTCTCAGAGATGAATTTTAAAAAGGTCAGAAAAGCTTTCAGTAATTTCCCTATATTGATTTGGATCCCTGATTCTGAAATATACTCCTTTTTTGTATTACTGTTCAACCATGCGAATGCTTCTGAAACTGCATGTCAATCACAACTGTCAGCATAGCCTTCTAGATTTCCCATAGATCATTTTGAATTAAAAATATATATACATTTAATCCATATATCTCATACTAAAAAACAGCATGTTATAACTTCTCAGTATACTGCAGGAGAATAAATGCTAGGAAAATCATGGTCCCTAGAATTCATAAATTTAGTTCAGGCATTTTGTGGACTATGTTGCATAAAACTTTAGCCATCTCTCTATGGCTCAGTCCAGGTCTGGGCTTCCTCTCTGGGGTTCTACTCCTTTGTTCCTGAAGGGCTTAGGACAGGGCTGAGAGCAATTCTCAAAACAAAACCAGCTAGTAAATATTTTAGGCTTTCTGGGCCATATCCACCCTTGTAGCAAAAAAGCAGTCTGTGCATAACAAATGAGCATGGCTGTGTTCCAATAAAACTTTATTTGTGGACATTGGAATTTTAGTTTTGTAGAAGTTTCACACCTCTGGCTTGTTATCAACTGTTCAAAAATGTAGCACCATTCTTAAAGGCTCTTGGACTGTGCAAAAAGCAGGCAGCAGGCTGGTTTAGCCCCCCAGCTGGCGTTGGGCAATCCCGTCTGCAAACCTGGCCATGCCCACTCCTATTCACCCTAACATCCTCATCATGCCAAAGACTCAGTGACATAGTCATGATGGACACACTGCCTCGCAGAGTCCAATGTTTCCTGGGAGAGGAGGAATGATTTATCTTTTGTCTTTTCTACCTAGCATTCAGCCCTTCATAGTTTAGCTGCCACCTCCCCTTCCAGCTCCATCCTCTCCTCTCTGTACCCCAAACTCACTTCCCCACACCACAGAATCTACTTTAGTCACATCTCACGACTCGCCTTTCCCGAAGTAAGTCAGCTATGAACCTCCAGAGCTTTATTCATGCTGTCGCCTCCAACTGAAATAGCCTCCCCCACATCTCTACCTCACCGATTTTTGCTTATTCATCAAGACCCAGTTCAATGTCACTCTTTCCTTCCCCAGAAAAGCGAAGTGAGGACAGTGACTGGCACACGGCCAAGATGCACAGAACCAAGTGAATGAAGGTGCAGACGCAGGGGTGGGCATCCTGGCCGTGGGCAAGGGGCTTCGGAGAGGCACAGCAGAGTGTCAGGTGCTCCATCCACAAAGTGACGTGACAGACATGAGGGGTGAGAAGGGACTGGAAACAAAGAGCTTACTCCTTGGCATTTTGCTGAAGCCCTTGCTAGCCAGGAATGTCTCAAGAAGCAGAATGCTCCGTGTGCTCAAGTTCTGGGGCATTTGTTAGAGCAGCTCAGCCCCCCAGACTCACCCCCTCCCCGGCACCTGCCCAACACGGTCACCCCTGGGATTTCATGAGACTTCTCAACAAAGCTGGCCTTTAGCATCTTTACTAAAAACCCCAGTCCCTTTTCCTTTTGTTTTCTTTGCAAGGAAGTGAAAGGAAGCTTTGAGTCTATGAAGAATTTGTTCATAATCAGTCAATTGCAAGAAAGTGAAAGACGTGGGAAGGATTCATTTTTAGAAGGTGAGTGCAAGGGCAACTTGCAAATAAATGAAGGTGTTGTGAAGATAAAGTGGCCGCATGACGTCATCACAGAGAAAGAGTGGTGAGTCACAGCTCTGTTACATCAGTGTGAGCCATCTTTATCCGACCGCTTTGATAATTAAAAGGCAAAACTCTATAATCCTGAAGTTTAGAGGGTTTCAGATTCTAACCCCATTCAATGTCAATTTTTTATTTTTAACCCCTTTTACTACACTTCCTACAAACGAAGACTGAACGGAGCCTAGATTTTCCAACAGTTTTCCAATCCTGCTCTCTTTATCACAGTTCGACCCCTATTTTCTTCACACAATACCCACTGAGCTGTATCAGCTTCTAGTCTCTTGCAGTTTCCGTTACCAATTCTTGCGGATTATTCTAAGATAATGAGGCAACTGCAGAAAGTTTTGCATTTGTTTTCTGCATTCCTAGCATTATAGTTTACACTCACAAAAATTTTCAGTCAGGAAGTTCTTTTTTTTTTAATGTTCATTTTTGAGAGAAAGAGCCAGAGAATGAGTGGGGGAGGGGCAAAGAGAGGGAGACAATCTGAAGCAGGCTCCAGGCTCTGAGCTGTCAGCACAGAGCCTGATGCAGGGCTTGAACCCATGAGCCAGGAGACCATGACCTGAGCCGATGTTGACACCCAACCAACTGAGCCACCCAGGCACCTCTCAGCCAAGGATTTCTGATGTAACTCCAACACTTCGGCCATTAATAATCATTAGTGTCATATCTAAGAAATAATTCTGTTGGTGTTATTTACTAAAAACAATCAAAATGTGCCATTATGGTCCTAATTACAATATCTATTCAGATGGTTTTATTTACCCACAAGAAAGAAATGAAGCCAGGCAGCTGCTAGAACTCCTACACAAGGCCTGAGAGAAACATGAAGTCCTAGTATGGTAGAACGAAAAAACTACATTTTTAGAGCAGTTTGTTGATAATAGCAATGAAACCATATTAATGTTTCATATATATGCAGCAGGTTGAATGAGATGAAACAAGAAAGAATTAGAAGAAGCTTCTGCTTCTGATAAAATGGCAGGAATGGCCACACACTCACCCCTCTCCAGGGTCACTCTGGAGCAACTCACAGTGTTGACATCCCCATCCTTGTTTCAGCTCTATTTGATTTGTTTTTGTCTTTATTTTTTTTAATTCAGAACTTTCCTTCTTCTCCTTGAGTTTAGCAATGAATTTAAATTATACTTACTTTAATTTGTCCATCGTTTGATATTTGTAGTGGAGGAAATTTTGAAAATATCTAGTTTTGTTAAACTCATAGAAATGTAAACCTCATAAAATTTGTTTTTAAAACTGGCTCAGTCTGTTCAGCGGCTGACTTCTACTCAGGTCATGATCTTGTGGTTCCTGGGTTTGGGTTCTGTATTGGGCTCTGTGCCAAGAGATGGCTCAGAGCCTGGACCCCGCTTCCAACTCTCTCTCTCTCTCTCTCTCTCTCTCTCTCTCTCTGCACCCTCCCCTGCTCATACTCTCTCTCTCTCTCTCAAAAATAAATAAAACATTAAATAATAATAATAATAATTAATAAATAAAAATAAAACTGGAGCTTGTATCAGGATTACTTGCAGATTTTACAGGAACCCTGTGATGAGTCCCCCTCTTTTTTTTCTGGACTATCGTTTCACAATAATTTTTAGTTTTTTTAAAATCGGAGTAATGTACGTACTTTATTTTAAAAGTCAAACAGTGAGTTTTCTAGACAGACAGATCAGTCCTGCTCTGCTTCCAGCACTGTTCCTGCTCTCATTCCTGACGTATTGCCCCAAAAGCCAAAGCAATCTTGAGAAAGAAGAACAAAACTGGAGATATCATGCTCCCTAATTTCAAACTATATTACAAAGCTACAGTAATCAAAACAGTATGATGTCATAAAAACAGACACATAGATCAACAGAACAGAATAGAGAATCCAGAAATAAAGCCACATCTATATGCCCAGTTAATTTATAACAAAGAGGCCAAGACTATACAACGGGGAAAAAATGGTTTCTTCAATAAAT
>NC_043712.1:73022501-73058575 GCF_006229205.1 Suricata suricatta | reverse complement strand
GGAGATATCATGCTCCCTAATTTCAAACTATATTACAAAGCTACAGTAATCAAAACAGTATGATGTCATAAAAACAGACACATAGATCAACAGAACAGAATAGAGAATCCAGAAATAAAGCCACATCTATATGCCCAGTTAATTTATAACAAAGAGGCCAAGACTATACAACGGGGAAAAAATGGTTTCTTCAATAAATGGCATTGAGAAAACTGGACAAGCACATGCGAAAGAATGAAACCAGACCGCTATCTTACACCATACATGAAAATTAAATGAAAATGGATTAAAGACTTAAATGTAAGGCCTGACACCATTAAAACCCTAAAAGAAAATATAGGGAGTAAGCTCCTTGACATTAGTCTTAGTGATGATTTTTCAGACCTGAGACCAAAAGCAAAGGCAGCAAAAGCAAAAAACAAAACGACAAAACCAAGTGGAACTGCATCAAACTGAAAAGCTTCTTCACAGCAAAGAAAACCGTCAACAAAATGAAAAGACAAACAAAATGAAAAACCAAACAGGAGAAAATTACTTGCAAATAATATATCTGATCAGGGATTAAGATCCAAAATATGTAAAGAACTCATACAATTCAGTTTCCAAGAAAACAATCTCATTTAAAAATGCACAGAGAGGGGCGCCTGGTGGCTCAGTCAGTTGAGCGTCTGACTTCGGCTCAGGTCATGATCTCACGGTTAGTGGGTTCGAACCCCACGTCGGGTTCTGTGCTGACAGCTCAGAGCCTGGAGCCTGCTTCATATTCTGTGTCTCCCTCTCTCTCTGACCCTCCCCTGCTCATGCTGTCTCTCTCTGTCTCTCAAAAATAAATAAAAAAACATTAAAAAATATGGGCAGAGAATCTGAACTGACACTTTTCCAAGGAAGACACACAGACGGTCAACAGGTCCACGACCAGGTCCTCAGTACCACTAACTGTCAGGAGAACGCAGTTTAAGAACACAGTGAGCTATCACTTCACAGCTGTTCAAATGGCCATTATCAAAAACACAAGAGGGGCACATGAGTGGCTCAGTCAGTTGATTTCAGCTCAGGTCCTGGGTCTGTGCCGAAGAGCCTGCTTCGGATCCTCTGTCTCCTTCTCTCTCTCTCTGCCCCTCCCTCACCAAAATACATAAACAGTTAAAAAACACACACAAGAAATAAGTGTTGGTGAGGACGTGGAGCAGAGGGCAGCCTTATGCACTCTTGGTGGGTACGTAACTGCGACGGTGATGGAAAACAGTATGAAGATTTTTCAAATCATTACAAATAGAACTATCATATGATCCGCCTATTCCATTTCTAGGTATTACCTGAAGGAAACAGAGCTATATGTACCCCAATGCCCAGCACGGCATTATTTACCACAGCCAATTCACGGACACAACCTATGTGCCTACTGATAGATAAGGGAATAATTAGCATGTGCTATATACAGTGGAATAATAGACATAACAAGTAAGGGGATCTTACCATTTGCAACAACAAGGATGAACCTCGAAGGCATTTTGCTAAGTAAAATAAGTCATAAAAAACAAATACTGTATGTTCTCACTTACACATGGGATCTTTTTAAAAAAAAGGTGCTTGTAGATGCAGAGAACAGATTGGGGGTTATCAGAAGTGAGGGGGTAGGGGATGGGCAAAATGGGTGAAGACAGTCAAAAGGTATAAACTTCCAGTTATAAAATAAATAAGTCCTGGGGATATAGTATACAGTATGGTGACTAGATATTATAGACTAATATTTGAAAGCTGCTGAGAGTAAACCTTAAAAGTTCTCATCATAAGAAAACAGATACTAGTATGTAAGGTGATAGATGTTAAATAGACTTACTGTAGTGATCATTTTGCAGTATATACATATGTTAAACAATTACGTGGTATGCCAAAAATTAATATATAATATGCATTAGGATTATATAATATATATAGTAATATATAATATAATATGTCATATCTCAATAATTTTTTTCTTTAACTTTCAAAAAGACCATGTAAAGTAGAGACAACCTGGAAGGGATTCACTATTCAGCAATGTAATTAATTCTCTCTCTCTCTCTCTCTCTCTCTCTCTCTCGTTATTTCAAAGTCTTCCTTGTTATTTCATAACATTCCAATATGCCTCAAAAAAAAAAACCCCTCCCATTTAGTGAAAGGACATGGGATACTTATTTGTGCCGTATTCTATTACGCTGGACACCAAAGCTGTGTTTCTTCTCAGCCTCCAAATCTCACACTATTTTTAGGAAATAGTTCTCTCAGTTTTGCTTGAATGCCTCTCTTCCTGGAAGAGACTTATAAGGCCATAAGGTTTGAACCACTCTAGTTTAAGTCCACTGTATTATAGCCAAAACCACCCATCCCCAGTACAGAAGCATCAACTCACACACATCTTCCTTTAATTCTATTTCTCTGCCAACTTGGCCCTCCTCAACAGTTCCTGCGTTGGGTTCTGTCTCCCTCTCTCTCTGTCCCTCCCATGCTCACGTTCTGTCTCTCCTTCTCTATCAAAAATGAATAAACATTAAAAAATAATAAATAATAAAATTAATAAAATGAAGTTGAATCTCTTGACCAACAACTTTTTCAGATGTTGCCCACTGACAGAAAAAATATTTTCAGCAATTAAAAAAATTTTTAACATTTATTTATTTTTGAGAGACAGAGCACAAACAGGGGAGGGGCAGAGAGAGAGGGAGACACAGAATCCAAAGCAGGCTCCAGGCTTGGAGCTGTCAGCACAGAGCCCAACGCGAGGCTCCAATTCACAAACCGTGAATCACAACTTGAGCCGAAGTCAGATGCTTAACTGCCTGAGCCACCCAAGCGCTCTGCATTTGCACTAATTTTTAATCCCTTCTTCAACACTATACTTTGATTCCACTTATTCCCCAAATGCCAGAAGGGTATTTAGTAACATCAAGGTAAAAGCAGCAAATTCTTCAAAAGATATTCATGGCAAGAACTATAATGATTATACATCTCAAGTTAAGAATTTCATTATCTATTTATAATTGATGTTGTCCTTTTTAAGAACAGCCTTGACACTTCAAGGAGTAAAAAGGTTTTCACTTCTTTCTTTAACACATTCAGCAATTCTTTTAAGCAAGGGAGTGCTTCAATAACACTGCTCTCAATTTGCATAATTCTGTTGCTAACCAGATCTAAAACATTGAACACAAAATAAGTAGGCTTCCTTTAGTAAATTCTTTTAAAAGTCAGTCTAATTTTTGAGGTCTTTTCTTCACGACTAAACTATGATTTGAGTATTTCAAATACACAGGATTCTTTCCACTGCATTAGTTAAAGAGCCATGGTTTTGAAAGTGACAGAAATGAAAATACTGACTGCCACCTGTTTCACATGTCTTCTGAACTTTAAAGGTAACTACAGCTTCCTACACTAGTCATCCCATAAAACTTGCTACTCCACTCAATTCATGAGGCTTTTATTACATTCATTTTATTTTATTTTTTATTTTATTTTTTTAAATGTTTTTAAATTTATTTTTGAGAGACAGAAAGAGACAGCGTGAGCTGGGGTGGGGGGTGGTCAGAGAAAGAGGGAGACACAGAATCGGAAGCAGGCTCCAGGCTCTGAGCTGTCAGCACAGAGCCCAATGCAGGGCTCGAAACCATGAACCGTGCAATCATGGCCTGAGCCAAAGCTCAACCAACTGAGCCACCCAGGCGCCCCTACATTTATTTTTAAACTGAAGACAACCCAAGAAACACTTTACTTGTAAACAAAAATGCAACTATGCAAATAAAATATTAGCAAAGAAAATCCATTCATGTTTTAAAAATCATGTTCAATTATGAGAGTGTAACCCAGGAATTCAAGAAGGGTTCAACGTGAGCAAAGTTATCAACATGCTTTACCACAATAATGGATTACATGAGAAAATGATATAATTACTTCAACTGTAACAGAAAAACATATTTTGGAAAGCATTAAGTGTAAATTTATTATTTCAAAATGTTTTAGGAGATGAGGAAACTCCTTACATGGGTAGCAGTTACATATCAAACATGTGTGATAAATCCTCAGTAGGGAAGCTTCAATGATTAACTTTTAAGATTGGCTAGGAGATAACAAAATACAGTTTAGAAAAAATATTTTATTTTAAAACATCCACCTGGACAGTTAGTGGAATGTGTGTTACATTTTTATATATTAATTTGGGGTGAAATGGCAACTTTATAATATTGAGTCACCCCAACGAAGAGCATGGAAAATCTCTCCATCTATTGAGATTTGCTCTGTGACTTTGAGTAAACCTTATCTTTTACTTCACAGAGGTATTGTGAATTTTTATTTCCTAGATATTTTATGAATTTTGTTGATACTATGAAGTTTTTAAATTATATTTTCTGGTTGATCATTGTTGTAAAGTTTTTATAAGTTAATCTCATATCCAGAGACTCTAATAGTATACCATTCATTTCATTAGTTTTATTTGTAGAGTATAATGTATGTAAATTATAACAATTTTATTCCTTCTTTTCAAGTTCAATTGTTTTTTATTATCTATTAGGGTTGACCAGGACTTTGAGCACAGCTTTTTGTTTGGAGGAGACAATCTAGCAATACCTTGATTTCCAAAAAGCAGTTTTAATGATATATTATTCACATACCATACAGTTCACTCATTTAAAGTGTCTAATTCAGGGCATCTGGGTGGCTAAGTGGGTTAAGTGTCCAACTCTTGATTTTGGCTCAGGTCATGATTTCACAGTCGTGGGATCAAGCCCCACAATACTCTGTGCTAATAGTGCATAGCCTGCTTGGGATTCTCTCTGTCTCTGTCTCTGTCTCTCTCTCTCTCCCTCCTTCCCTTCCTCCCTCCCTCTCTCTCTCTCTTTCTCTCTCTCTCTCTCTCTCTCTGTTGCTCCCCCACTCACATGTACTCTCTATCTCTCAAAATAAATAAATATTAAAAACATAAGTTGTCTAATTCAATGATTTATAGTGTTGACACAGAGTTATGCAAACATCACCACAGTTGAAATGATAAATTTGACAAACTCAAAATTGAGGACTGCAGTTTGTCCACCATCAACAAAGTTAAAAAGCCACTAATGAATTGAGAGGAGATCTTTTCAACATGTAGAACTAAAAAGAGACTAACACACAGAAAAGGAGGAATTCCTGTAAGTCACCAAAACAAACAAACAAACAAACAAACAAACCAGGAAACTCAACAGAAAAAAAAAAGGACAAAAATATAACAGGTAAATCACACAAAATGAAACACAGAAAGGTTGAGAAACATCAGAAGAGATGTTCAAACTCATTTGCAATTACACAAAGGCAATGTTCTAAAAAACGAGACACAGTCCTATCCCCACCGGATTGTTGAAAATTACAAGGCTCAGGATGACTGTTAATAGGATGTAGGATACAGGAGTTCTTTTGAGCTGCTGCTGGCGATGTAGATGGGTGTAATCATTCTGGAGATCTATCTGGCATTCTGCTGTGAAAATAAGTATACATATTGCTAGGTCTAAGCACATACTCTCAGATAAATTCTCACACAAGTTCTTGAGGGGACACGTACAAAGATGTTAATCACAAAGTCATGTATAGAAGAGGGAGTTGGAAGCACTCTAAATATCCATTGCTAGGAAGAACGGATAAATGCATTGTTATAAAATTCTACGCAATGATTAGAAGCAATGAGCTACATTAAGTATATGCCACATGGGATAGTTTTCTAAAACATAGTTTGGGGTTAAAAAAAAAGCAAGATGCAGAATAAGATCCATGGCATAACGCCGTTTTCATAAATTTGAATACCTGCATACAGAAAAATACACGTAGTACAGAAACAAACATTATAAAAGGATCCACCTCACACATATTAAAATGGTCACCTATAAGAAATGCAGAGTGGGCAGGAGAATGGGAATGGGGAAAATGGATATAGAATTTAATGGAGATGTGCCTTCCAAATTGTAACTCAGAAATTATTTTCACCTAAAATTCTATACCCAGCCAATATATCCTACTTCAATTGTTATAAGACCCAGATTTTTCTCACATATAAAAATCTTTACGTTTGGAATGCATCTTGCAGTTACTATCAGTCAAGGAGCATCAAAACCTGGTTATATTCCATTAATACTTTCGGGTAAAACTAAGACAGAGTCAACACCAAAGAATCAAGAGTGAGAGCATTAAAGACATTTTTAGATCTGCCAAGATTCAACTTAACCTCCAATACACTCTTTCTAGAGCTGCCAGAACAAATCACCACAAACTAGTAATTTAAAATAAAAACAATGTATTCTCTTATGGTCCTAGAGTCTAGAAGCCAAAAAATTAAGGTGTTAGGAAGATTAGTTCCTTCTTGAGGGCTGGAGAAAGAGTATATTCAATGCTTCACTCCTAGATAATGGTGTTTGCTAACAATCCTTAGTGTTCTTGGCTTGTGGTAGCACCACTCCAACCTTTGCCTCCATTGCCATGTGGCATTCTCCTACTATGTCTGTTTGTGTCTCTTCTCTTCTTATAGGGACACCAATCATATTGGATTAGAATCCACCCTAATGACCTGATTATAACTTGGCTATATCTGCAAAGACCCTATTTTCTTTATTTCTTTCTTTTTTTAATGTTTATTTTTGAGAGAGAGAGTGCAAGTGGGGTAGGACCAGAGAGAAGGGAACAGAGGATCCAAAGTGGGCTCCATGCTGAACACATGGAGCCTGACGCAGGGCTCAAAGTCATCAACCATGAGATCATGACCTGAGCCCAAGCAGAACACTCAACCAACTGAGCCACCCACATGCCCCAAGACCCGATTTTCAAATCAGATTTCATTTAAAGGTACAGAAATTACAACTTCAACAAATCTTTTGGGGGAATATAAGTCAACTCACAACATGTTCTAAAGGCTTTATGGAAGATACGCTCCAGCGAAACAAATGAATGAACCAAAAAACAGGGAAGACAAAAAAAAATTACAAAAAACAGGGATCCCTGGTGATATAAAGTCCCAAGATGGCAACTAAAGGATGTGTCCAGGATGATAACTAGGAGAACAACAGAGCAACTGATCTAATTTAGAGGATGGGAAGCAAAAGGATGGAAAGCTCTAAGAGGAAGAAAGGAAAACATATAGACACTTAATATATTTAAGCATGTGGGGGAAAAAATCTCTTGAGAGATATAAAACATATTAAGGATAATTAAGAATCACATACAAAATATGCAAATTTCTAAAAGCAGAAATTAGTTTTAGAGAAAATAAAATGTTACACAAAACAGGAGAGAAACAATCATTTAGAAATTCTTGCGTTTGCAGTGAAGAATATTTACATGATTGTAGTGCTTTAAGTACTGAATATTGACTTAGTCAAGAAATACTTTGGGAAGATGGAGACTGGAGAGTGACAGGTAAGAGGGTAAAACAGGTCATCAATAATGTCAAAATGATAATCAATCAAGAAATATCATTATAAGCATAATCTTAAGAAGTACATAGGCCAATACAGAACAAAATAGCTACAATGTTTGCCTCTAGGGAACGAGACTGAGCTGGCAGGTGTCACTGGTGCATTGAGATTGCTATTTGGGGTCAGAAAGCCCTTGGGACTATTTCATTTTTTCAACTTATATTTAAAATATTTTTAGGGTGCTAAAGGTTTGATTTCAGCTCAGGTCAGGATCCCAGGGTTATGGCATCCAGCCCTGCATCAGTCTCTGCATGGAATGTGGAGCCTGCTTAAGATTCTTTCTCTCCCTCTGCCCCTTTCCCCTGCCCACGTGCTCTCTCCCTCTCCCTCTAAAATAAAAATAAAATAAAATAAAATATTCATTTTTAAATTTTTTTAATGCTCAATTATTTTTGAGAGAGAGAGAGAGAGAGAGACAGAGCATGAGTGGGGAAGGGGCAGAGAGGAAGACACAGAATCCAAGGCAGGCTCCAGGCTCTGAGCTGTTAGCACAGAGCCTGATGTGGGGCTCGAACCTACAAATCGTGAAGTCATGACCTGAGCTGAAGTTCAGCTCTTAACCTTCTCAGCCACCCAGGTTCCCCAAAATAAAATGTTCTTAAAGCATTTTTAAAGGAAAGGATTAATAAGAGGGGAAAATGTGTGAAACCTAGCCCAGTTTCTTTAGAGAATTCTTTCGTCCTCCATTGAGCCCCAATGAGACTTTGTATATGGCCCCAAGAAAGCCCTTCTCATGTCTGATTGCCATTAACAGCCATTTTATTACCCCTGTGCCCTTCTCCGCTGGCTCTTTCCTACCTGTCTCCTCTTGCCCACCACCAGTTTTGAGTTATTTCAGTCAAAAAGGAAACAATCCATTTGCAGTTCTGCCTCTTTCACTCTTACCTGTGGGATCCTTCCATTTCCTGTTCATTGTATCTCTCTCAGTGCTTAGTTCAAAACACGGAACATAGTAGGTACTCCATGAATGTTTAGTGAAGAAATATATTAGGCAAAATATTGAATGAATAAATGAATCTCTGTTTCTGAGAATCTCAATAGAGCCTACAAATGCATTTTTCCATTCATTAAATATTAATATAGAAGAGACAGCAAAATTTCTGCTAAGAACTATTACTGCTCTTTAGAAAATGTTCTCGTTATCCTATTACAATGTAAAAAAGCACAAGACTGTTTAATATAAGTTGCCTTGGAATCCCACATACCTACCAGTGTCAAAAGAGTGAGGTATCTCACAGGTGCAGGTTCCCAAATGCATCATGGCTGAAAATACAGCCCTGATCTATAGAACTGTAATTGTTATAAGACCTCATTCAGGCAGTAAGATGACCTTACCAGAGAGGCAGCTCCTGAGTATCCTCTTTAAAACTATTACCCTAGGGGTAATAGTCAGTTAAGTATCCAACTCTTTTTTTTTTAACTTTTTAATATTTATTTATTTTTGAGAGAGAGATAGAGAGCACAGCAGGGGAAGGACAGAGAGAGAAGGAGACATAGAATCCATAGCAGGCTCCAGGCTCCAAGCTGTCACCACAGAGCACTACCTGGGGCTGAAATTCATGAACTGTGAGACCATGACCTGAGCTGAAGTCAGAGGCTTAATCGACTGAGCCACACAGACAGCCTAAGCGTCTAACTCTTGACCTTGGCTCAAATTGTGATCTCACAGTTCTTGAGATGGAGTCCCATGTCGGGCTCCTTGCTGACAGCACAGAGGCTGCTTGAGATTCTCTCGCCTTCTCTCTCTGCCCCTCCCCTCACGCTTTCTCTCTCAAAAAGAAAGAAATAGGGGTGCCTGGGTGGCTCAATTCATTAAGCATCCAACTCTTATTTTTGGCTCTTGTAGTTTTGTGGGTTCAAGCCTTGTGATTCTCTCTCTTCCCCTCTCTCTCTGCCCCTCCCCCACTCACACTGTCTCTGTCTCTCTCAAAATACATAAATCTTAAATAAACAAATAAAATAAAATAAAATAAAACAGCTACCCTATCCCCCTCATTGCACCACCAGAATTCCCTATCACCCTTCTCCTCTACTTTTCCCTATAATACCTACCTGCATCCGGGGGAGCTCACCTAAGCACTGGTGTCCAAAGCCTGTGTAGGAGCACCATGGTCAACAGAAGAACTTTCTGGAGTGTTGGACGTAATCTATATCTTGATGTCATATATCTACACTTATATACACATATACTTATATCTTTTTTAAAAAATATTTTTAATGTTTATTTATTTTTGAAAGGGGGGGAGAGAGAAGGGAGCATGTGCATGTGCATGGGGGAGGGGCATAGAGTGAGGGAGACACAGAATCAGAAGCAGGCTCCAGGCTCTGAGCTGTCAGCACAGACAGTGACGTGGGGCTCAAACTCACAAACTGTGAGATTATGACCTGAGCTGAAGTTGGATGTTTAACCGACTCAGCCACCCAGGTGCCCCACACACATATTTATATCTTGACTAGATCTACACTCATCAGAAACCTTGAATGCACACTTAAGATGTGTGCATTCTACTAAACACAAATTATACTTTATTAGGTCTCTTGACATAAAAAAAGAGTTATAAAAATAAAAATTGTGCAATTTTCTGTATTATATGCTGCAATAAAGCAAGTTTTTAAAAGATGTACCTCTCAAATCTCTGGCGATAGGTAGTTACTATAGAATGAATGTTTATATCCCCCCAAAATTCATATGTTGAAAACCTAAACCTAGTGTGGCTGTAAATACATTTCCAAATGGAAATGGGACCTCTCAGGAAGTAATTAAGGTTAAATGAATTCATAAGGGGGGTAGGTGTGGTTCAGACCTGATAGGATTAGTGTCCTTTTAAGAAGAGAAACCTAAAGGGCATCTGGGTGCCTCAGTTGGTGAAGTGTCTGACTCTTGACTTTGGCTTCAGTCATGATCTTGCAGTTCATGAGTTTGAGCCCCTGTTGGGCTCTGGGCTGACAACCAGAAGCCTGCTTGATATTCTTTGTCTCCTCGCTCTCTGCCCCTCCCCCACTCATATTCATTCATTTTCTCTCTCTCTCTCTCAAAAATAAATAAAGTTTAAAAAAAAAGAAGGGAAACCAAAAAGCTGACTCTCCTCACAAAGAGGAGCACATCATATGATGACAGTTGTCTGCAATCCAGGAGAACAAGTCTCAGATTGTAACCTACCTTGACAACACCTTGGCCTTGGACTTCCCTGCCTTTAGGACTCTGAAAAATGAATCCCTTCCCTTTAAGCCCCTCAATCTGTGGTAGATTGGTAAAGCAGCCCAACCAGAGTAATTTTAAATTTTTTTGAGAGAGAGAGAGAGACAGCATGAGTAGGGGAGGGTCAGAGAGAGGGAGACACAGAATCCAAAGGCAGGCTCCAGGCTCTGAGCTAGCTGTCAGCACAGAGCCCGACACAGGGCTCGATCCCAGGAACTGTGAGATCATGACCTGAGCCAAAGCCGGACGCTTAACCGACTGAGCCACCCAGGCGCCCCGAAGCAGAGTAATTTTAAAGAATCCCCCTCAACTGTATCCTGAAATCCATCACTCTGTTGGAGCTGAAACTTCTCTTCCCACAAACTTCCTCCTACTCATCACTGAACATGGTAGGGATACTAAGGCAAGTCCATTTCTGGGAGAGAGGAGACTCCTCTGATAGGCCACTTTGGCCCAGATCCCCCCTCAGTCTTACCAACGCTTTCTTAGAATTGCACCACGGTCTAAGATTTTTTTCTTTCCCCTCTCTTTCCAGCTCCTCCAGCTCCTTCCCTATTTTCTCTTACAGACATTTCCTCTAATGAATCTTTGCACATATAATAGCATCCTGGCATCTGCTTCTCTGGGGACCCAATCTGATAGAACTCTTTAAAAGAAGGAAATGAGATCAAGTCAACAAGTTGTTTGGCAGGAAAAAAGAAATCAGCTGTCAGTTAACAAGAAAAGTTAGAATATTCAAGAAAATGTACACATTGGCCACACATACAACAAACTTGCCTGTCTATTCACTTAAAGAGATGTTTGGTGTGAGATGAAAGGGATTTGAGCTATTTTTGAAACGACTGTTTCTTTGAAACTTCAGTTTATTGAAAACTGCTACCCAGTCTCAAAATTCTCCCAACAATATCATCCCGATCTGAAACAAGCCCAAACACATTGATGGACTTAGTTATTGTCCATTATCAAGGACATGCTGATAAGGTTGTGGGATATAATCAGGTCCCAGAGATTAGGCAGCAGGACATTCAGCAACCAAGGACCTTGAGGGACTGGCTGTATCTGGAGGGCTCTGGAAACGTCTCACCCCATTTAATTACTTAAAGTAATTCAGTCCATCAGGCTACTTTGGGTGGGAACAGAGTGTGTGACAACAGTGCTTAATCTCATCTTGCTGTGCCAATGACTCCTTCCTGCAGCTTTAGTTCAAATGATGGGCTGTTCTGTCATTACCCATTTACTGCAGTGTCTTTGCGATCTGGGAATGGTCAACACATCATAAACTTTCTCTTGGAACTCTGGACATTGTGTCTGAAGAGTCACATTATACAAAACACTGTGCTTTTTTTTTAAATGTTTATTTATTTTTAGAGAGACAGAGCATTAACAGGGGAGGGGCAGAGAGAGAGGGAGACACAGAATCCAAAGCAGTCTCCAGGCCCTGAGCTGTCAGCACAGAGCCTGATGCAGGGCTTGAACCCACAAACTGAGATCATGACTTGAGCTCAAGTCAGATGCTTAACTGACTGAGCCACCCAGGTGCCCCGAAAACACGTGCTTCTTAAGCACTGGGACAGACAACATGACACGGGTGAGATCCTTTTAACCAAATGGTCCAACTTAGAACTACAGTTTATTTCTTAGTTGCTGTTTCCATAAAAACAAATGAAAGGGACTCGGAGAATCCATAGGTTGTGTTTCTCTAGAGAAACAAAGACAACCTATCTTGGTTCAGGCCCACTCTCTAATACAGAGGTTTATTCTCTGACTCTGTCACAAGAAAGTCTTAATATATTTCCCAAGCCCGTTCCCTCACTCACATTCACTTATTTTCCTTTAGCCTCAAACCTCCAACACCTCCTCTTTATCTTCACTTGCAGCTGAAGACATTGCTTCCTGCTCCCTTGAAAAACCTGAAGCCATCAGCGAGAGCTCCCACGTCCTCCTACCCTCACAGGTTCATACATCCCCCAGCATCGTGCACATGTATTCTGCCTTCCTGTTACGACATGGACCGTCCACGCTCCCAGTGAAAGCCAAGCCCCCTGCCCTCACCTACTCAAGGCTGAAGTAGTTCTTTGATCTCTCCTCCCTCATCAGCTTTCCACTGCTGGATTACTGTCTTCAGCACACAGACATGCTATTATCTTGCCAGCTTTAAAAACAACAACTAAGATAACAATATCCAAGAAAACCATATAAGTTTTTTTCTCTCCTGCACCTGAAACTGCTGCATATTTCTGCTTCCCATCACAGAAACATGATGCCTCAGAAATACCACCTCTATTCATTGCCTGTAATTCCTCTCCTTCCATTCTCTTTCCACTGAGACCTCCTCTCAGTTGTCAACGTCAACAATGGCCCCAGCATTGCTGAACCTAAGATTAGTTCTCAGGCAGCAGTATTTGACCAGGCTGAACATTCTCTCCTCCTCGTCATGTGCTTTTCCCTTCAGTTCCGGCTTCTGTTCTGCCGCTCTGGTTGCTTTTCAGTCTCCTATTGCTGGGCCCTCTTCTTCCCACAGTTGGAGCACCAGAGGACTTGGCTTGCACCTGTTCTCTTCTCTGTCAACACTCATTCTCTTGGTGACTTCACCCAGCCTACAACTTTCAGGAACATCTATGTTCAAGCTGACATCTCTACCCTGGACCTCTGCCTTGAACTCTACACTCATATCTACTCATTCACTCCACACAGCTACTTGAATGTCAAAAAGAAATCTGAAACTGACCATCTCAAAAAAGCAAAACCCTGGCCTTCCTCACTTCAGATAATGGTGATGCTATCCTTCAGCTCCTTAGGACAAAAATCTTAAGTCTCCTCTCGATTTTACTCCCATATTGAATGGGCCATAAATTTCTGCTGACTCTAAGTTCAAAATATATCCAAAAACTGACCGCTTCTTGATATTTCTACTGCTGCTGGTCCAAACCACCACCATCTCTCATCAGGATCATTGCCATAGCCTCCTAACTGGTCATCCTACTTCTACATCTGCCCCTCTCCCATCAATTTTCAACATGGTAGCAAATTATTTAAAAACAGAAGCCAAATCATGTCATCTTTGTACTCAATGCCCTC
This sequence comes from Suricata suricatta, assembly GCF_006229205.1. Taxonomy (NCBI): domain Eukaryota; kingdom Metazoa; phylum Chordata; class Mammalia; order Carnivora; family Herpestidae; genus Suricata; species Suricata suricatta. Next base: position 73,044,832 of record NC_043712.1, on the reverse strand, counting down.
CAGTGGCTCCCACTTCTTTAAAAATGAAAGTCAATCCTCTAGATGATCTGGATACTTCTTTGGTCTCATCTCTTACTAATCCACTTGGCTCCACCTCATCCAGCCACACTGATTTTACTTTTCCTCAAATCAGGACAGCATGCTTCTACTCCAAGGTCTTTGGTTGCTTTCTCTGACTGAATAGCTGTTTCCTTAGGCGGTCTTCCAAGCCGCCTCCCTGCAAGATTTCCCTTTCTGTGCTTCAGTTTCCTCCCTGGCACACCGATAGACTTGACAGCTGTATGACCCAAGCACATGCACGCAGGTTAGACTGTTTTGGCATCAGAGAGATCGCGCTAGGTATGTTATTCTACAATTCACTTTTCAATGTTAAAATTAGTCCTTGAAATGCTAATTCGCACTTCACTTCATGTGATGTTTCTCATTCTTAACCTCATTTATTTTAACTGCCTCCTTGTAGTCAACAGAGGTATATAATACTTTATTTATAAGGACACTAAGATTATAATCTATTTTACCATTATTGCAAACAATTCCCCAGGGCCTCTTTGTGCACAGAGGCAAGCAGTTTTTTTAGGATGAATATCAAAGTGGAATTTTTGAGTTAAGGCATATGCGTATTTCTAAAAGAGAAACTAAGAAAATGTTCTCCGGGGCTCCTGGGTGACTCAGTCAGTTAAGCATCTAACTAAGGCTCAGGTCATGATCTCATGGTTTGTGGGTTCAAGCCGTGCATTAGGCTCTGTGCTGTCAGCTCAGAGCCTGGAGCCTACTTTAGATTCTGTGTCTCCCTCTCTTTCTGCCCTTCCCCTGCTCAAGCTCTCTCAAGAATGAATAAACATTTAAAAAATTTTAAAAAAGCAAAAGGAAAGAAAATGCTTTCCATAAAAGTTATGCCTGCAACCCCTAATAAAATAACACCAGCATTCTTCACAGAGCTAGAACAAACAATCCTAAAATCTGTATGGAACCAGAAAAGACCCCAAATAGCCAAAGCAATCCTGAAAAACAAAACCAAAGCTGGAGGCATCACAATCCCAGATGTCAAGCTGTATTACAAAGCTGTAATCATTAAGACAGTATGGTACTGACACAAAAACAGACACTTAAATCAATGGAACAGAATAGAGAACCCAGAAATGAACCTACAAATGTATGGCCAACTAATCTTTGACAAAGCAGGAAAGAATATCCAATGGAAAAAAAGACAGTCTCTTCAGCAAATGGTGCTGGGCAAAAACGGACAGTGGCAATCAGAAAAATGAACCTGGACTACTTTCTTACACCATGCACAAAAATAAATTCAAAATGGATGAAAGACTTAAATGTAAAACAGGAAGCCATCAAAATCCTAGAGGAGAAAGCAGGCAAAAACCTCTTTGACATCGCCCTAAGCAACTTCTTACTCAACACGTTCTTACTCAATACTCAAGCAAGGGAAACAAAAGCATAGATGAACTATTGGGACCTCATCAAAATAAAAAGCTTCTGCACAGAGAAGGAAACAACCAGCAAAACTAAAAGTCAACCAACGGAATGGGAAAAGATATTTGCAAATGACATATCAGATAAAGAGTTAGTATCCAAAATCTATAAAGAACTTATCAAACTCAACATCCAAAGAACAAATAATTCAGTGAAGAAATGGGCAAAAGATACAAACAGACACGTCTCAAAAGAAGACATCCAGATGGCCAACCGATACATGAAACGATGCTCAATATCACTCATCATCAGGGAAATACAGATCAAAACCACAATGAGATACCACCTCACACCCATCAGAATGACTAACATTAACAACTCAGGGACAAACAGATGTTGCCAAGGATGTGGAGAAAGAGGATTTCTTTTGCACTGCTGGTGGGAATGCAGACTGGGGCAGTCAATCTAGAAAACAGTATGGAGATTCTTAAAAAAAATTAAAAATAGAACTACCCTATAACCCAGCATTTGCACTACTAGGCATTTATCCAAGGGATACAAGCGCACTGTTTCAAAGGGGCACATGCACCCCAGTGTTTATAGCAGCACTATCAACAATAGCCAAAATATACAAAGAGCCCAATGTCCATCAATGGACGAATGAATAAAGAAGATGTGGTATATATATGCAATGGAGTATTACTTGGGAATCACAAAGAATGAAATCTTGCCATTTACAACTACGTGGATGGAATTAAATGGTATTATGCTAAGCAAAATTAGTCAGAGAAAGACAAATATGACTTTACTCATATGATGACTTTAAAATACAAAACAGATGAACATAAGGGAAGGGAAGCAAAACTTTATATTAGTTTTTATATTAAACAGGGAGAAGGACAAAACATAAGAGACTCAATTATAGAGAACAAGCAGAGGGTTGCTGGAGGGGTTGTGGGCAGGGGGATGGGCTAAATGGATAAGGGGCATTAAGGAATCTACTCCTGAAATCATTGTTGCACTATATGCTAACTTGGATGTAAATTAAAATTAATTAATTAAAATAAAAAGAATTTAAGGAAAACAAAAAAGAAAATTCATGCCTGTCTACACACCTACACATTTCTCCACATCTACTTCACTGTTGGATATTAGTAATCTTTCATCTTTGCCAGTCAGAAGAGTGAATCTTATCACTTTCCAATGATTTGAATTTTCATCTATTTCATACACAAATTACTGTATATACTGTATATACTCTTTGCTGGAATTGTTGCTTGCCATTCTTGTTGATTTTTTCATATTTTCTTTAGGATCCAATTACCAAGTTCCAAAAAAATCCTATTGGTAATTTTTTTGGAGGGATATGTTACCTTTGTTGGTTAACTTAGAGAGACTGACACGTTCAAAATGTTGAATCTCTTGTCCAAAAACATGGCGTGCCTTTCCATTTATTCAAGTTTTCTTTTTGTATCCTTGAAAAGCATTCTTGAATTTTATCTTGATCCTTCATGTGTCTTGCTACTGAATGTATTCCACTTATTCCAGTATGTCATCTAGCAAACCATCTACATGAAGATGTACCTGTTAATCTTGTGCCAGCCAAATAGCCGAAATTCTACTCTTAACTTGTGAAGATATTTTAGTTATTTATCATGGATTTTTCTAAGAAAATAATTGCACCAGCAGTATATAGTCATAGTTTAATCTCCTCCTATTTGCTTAAATATGTATATTTTTTCTTTTTTCTCATTGTGCTTGCCAGTACTTCCAAAATAATTGAGGAATCATTATTGGTGAGAATAGGATGAATGTCATTGTTTTTAGTACTCAGCATCTAAACCCTTTTCTAGGCTTGAGGAATTGGCTCATGTGATGAGTCATGCTAGACAAAGATCTTTTCCTCTAAAGGAGATGAGAATGCTAGATATTTATTTTGCCAGCCTATCTTACCACTAAGAGTACAGGCACATGACCTGGGCTTCGTCACTTGGATGCACTCATACCAGTAGTTGGTAAACCAACAGGGAAGGCAAGGGATTCTCTCCTTCTTGTGTCAACTGGAGCAACAATAACGAAAAATTTGAGTTCTTGGTGCAGAAGGGGCAGTGGTACAAACCAATGCTTTGGGGGCACAGGGAGAATGGCTCTTTGATAGCTTTTTCTATTTCTGCTAATGGAGTTGGTCTGTAGATGTTTTTTAAAAATCTATTCATCTATCTCATTCATTTAGGGAGTCTTCTTTATTTATTTATTTATTTATTTACTTACTTATTTTTTTTTTTTGAGCATGAGAGTGGGAGGGTCAGAGAGAGAGGGAGACACAGAATCTGAAACAGGCTCCAGGCTCTGAGCTAGCTGTCAGCACAGAGCCTGACGTGGGGCTAGAACCCACAAACGTGAGATCTGGCCTGAGATGAAGTCGGAGGCTTAACCGACTGAGCCACCCAGGCACCCCAGGGGAGTCTTCTTTAATATGTGTCTCTTTATTTATTTTTTTATTTTAGAGAGAGAGAGAGCATGAGTCAGGGAGAGGTACAGAGGATGAGAGAGAATCTTAAGCAGGCTCCATGCTCAACATGGAGCCCAACGTGGAGCTCGATCCTATGACCCTGGGATCATGACCTGAGCCGAAATCAAGAGTCAGTTGCTCAACTGACAGAGCCACCCAGGTGCCCCTTTAATGTCTTCTTTAGAGAGTTTTATACATTTTTGGGAAGAGATCTCAGAAAATTTTCATTATATTTATTGATAGATATTTGAAGTTTTTAACAATATTGAAAATAACACATTTTAATTATTCTTTTTTAATTTGTTACAATACATAAAAATGTAATATTGTATTTCTCTAGTTACATCTCATGGTTAATCTGTAGGTCTTTTAATAATGTCTCCCTACACAATCATACCATCTGTAAATAATAAGTTCTATTTTCCCCTTGCATTTTTCACATGTTTAATATTATTTTCCTTGTTTTCTCATAAAGGCCTCCAATACAATGTTGAATACAAACAATTTTAGCAGAAATTTTTTTCTCTCATTATAGTCTCAGAGGGAAATCTCATAAAAATTAACTTCAAATATATTTGGTTTATTTGGGAGTTTTTTGTTTCATTTTTTTAGATCTATCAAATGAAGAATGTACTTATCTATTAAAGACTAATTTTAATTATTAATAGATGTTGAATTTATATCAAATGCTCTTTCTGGATCTACCCAAGTGGGCATATGACTTTTCTCCTTTATTCTGTTTATTTGGTGAATTATTAATTGAATTTTGAATGTTAACCAATCTCACCCTCTTTAAATAAACCGTATTTGGTCATATCCTTTTAAGTATTACTAGATTCAATTTGCTAGTAACTTATCTAGCATTTTTGTGTATCTGTTCATAAAAGGCATTTACTTTCTTTCTTTCATAATATTCTTCACAAACTTTGGGACCCAGATTGTATAAGTAGCAAAAAATTTGCAAATATTTTTCTTCCCCTCTCCTCTGGAAGAATTTGTATAAAATCTTGTGTTATTTCTTCCTATTTTGAGGGGTATAGAATTCACCAGTGAGTATGCTCCATCTTGTTCTTTAAGAATTCCTCCTTTAAAAAAAATAATTCCTCCTTAGCGGCGCCTGGGTGGCTCAGTTGGTTGAGCATCTGACTTCAGCTGAGGTCATGATCTCATGGTTTGTGAGTTCCACCCCCACGTTCAGCTCTGTGCTGACGGTTCAGAGCCTAGAGCCTGCTTTGGATTCTGTGTTTCTCTCTCTCTCTCTCTCTCTCTCTCTCTCTCTCTCTGTCTGCCCCTCTCCGGATCGTACTCCGTCTCTGTCTCTCTCAAAAATAAACTAACATTAAGAGAAAAAAAAAAAAGATTTCCTTCTTAAAAAAAATAGTTCCTCTTAAGAAAAGAGTTCCTCCTTATAGGGAGGGGCTTTATTTGTGAGAGGTATTTAATTACATCTTCAGTTTCTTCAACAGATACAGAGCTGTGCAGACTTCAGATTCCTTATAGCAGTTTGGGGTAAATTCTGTTTTTCTAATAATTCTTCCATTTTATCTAAATTTTCAAATTTACTGGCATGAATCTGCTCATAATATTCTTTATATACATATATGCTTTTTAAAAAATTATTTCATTTTGAGAGAGAGCAGTGTGCACACGTGTATGCGCATGTGCATTGGGGAGGGGCAGAGAGAGAGGGAGAGAATCCCAGGCAAGCTCCACACTGTCAGTGATGATCATGACCGTGAGATCATGACCTGAGCCAAAATCAATAGTCAGATGCTTAATGGAATGAGTCACCCAAGCACACCTAGTGTTGTACACTTTTGGGGTTTGCACAAGGGTATAATTAAATGTATCCACCATTATAATATTATACAGAGTATTTTCACCACCCTCAAAATCCTCCGTTTCCTTTTATCTTTTACCTTTTTAATGCCCATATGTTATATTCCCCTTTTATTTCTAACATTAGCTATCTTCACCTGCTCTCTTTTAGACAGTAGAGATCAGCAGCTTTGGGCTGTTTACAAGGTGGACTCACCTCTCTATTGCCTAACTGACAGAAAGCCTACCTGAAAATATGGCTTGTCTTTGCAATTCTTTGGTTGAACTCCATCTGCTCCTCTTCATGCAGAACTTGGAAACCCAGGGACCCATCCTGGCATTGCTGGGTCTGCTTCTCACACGTAGTATTGACCTTGGAGAACTCTGCTTTGCCACTTTCGTTTGGCCTCTCCAGCCATAGGGACCCTCTTGGCATCTTCTTGTTTACATTCCGTTACATTTGTCAACAGTTTCTTCTATACTGTGATTCAGAGTTACAGACATGCCTCCCAGTTTCTCTGAAGAGTGTTTTTGTCTCCATTTCTCTGCTTTGGGGGCTTGTGTTGTTGTTACTGTTGTTGTTGTTGTTGCTTTTACAGAATTCCCAAGAACAAAGAGAGGCAAATACCATCTTTAATCCACCTTCTAAAATAAGACCAAATGATTGTCATCCTCAACTTTGTAGGATTTGACTGGAACACATTAAATGTATAAATATATTTTCAAAGTAGAAAATCTTCCAATTCCACAAAATGGTATTTCTCCATCATTTATTTAGGTCTTCTTTTATATCTTCTAATCATATTTTACAGTGTGTGGTTGCTGTTAGTTTCTTTTTTTAATTTTTATTCTTTTTTAATGTTGTTATTTTCAAAAAGCATTATACAAATACCTTCAGGTTTATTCTTAAATATTTCATCTATTTTTTTTAATGTCTACTGGGAACTGAATGGCCTAATTGGATATGGTCATATATAGAAAATCTATTTTTTTTGTATTAATCTTTTATCCAATTAGTCTAGCCATGTGCCATTTTATTATCTTGGATCTTCTGGGAAGATAACCATGTTGTCAGCAAATGCAATAATATGGGTTCTTTTTTCCTCTTCCTTTCAAATATTTACCTGATTTACCCGATCTATTTTTGTGTGTTATCACACTGGCAAAAACCTCTAAAAGTGGTGGCAATTTTCATTCCAATTTGTTTCTACAGGTAAAGAGAATGCTTTCAGTGTTTCATCATTATATATGATTTCTGCAGCAGGTTTCTAAGAGATAACACTTTGTAAAGTTTGGAACGTTTCCTTCCATTTCTAGTATTTAACATGAGCTTGTGTTGAATTTTGTCAAATATTTTTCAACATCTATTGAGACTGTGTGTGGTTTTTCTTCTTTGACCTTTTTGCTAGAAAATAATTCAGTACGTTACCTAATATTGAAACATCTTTGTGTTTCTACAGTAAGCCCTACCTGGTCATAATCTACTATTCTTTAGTGCATGGATAATTTGCTTTGTTGATTTTTATATAAAAATTCTGTGTGTCAAGTTTATTAGTGAGTTCTCCCTGTGGTTTCTTTTCTATGTGAACAATCCTTGTTAAATTTTCATACAAGGGCCATGTTAGCCTCACAGAGTGACTTACTGTTTTCCAGCTTTTAGATATTCTGAACCAGTTTACATAATGTGGGAATGTCCATTCCACAAAAATTTCATCAATACAAACCTTAAAAACTTCTGGGTCTGATGAAAAAAATTTTTTAGTCTTTATTTTATTTTGAAAGACAGAGACAGAGAGTGAGTGGGGGAGGAGCAGAGAGAGAGAGGGAGACACAGAACCTGAAGCAGGCTCCAGGCTCTGAGCTGTCAGCACAGAGCCCAATGCAGGGCTCAAACCCACGGACTGTGAGATCATGATCTGAGCTGAAGTTGGACACTCAACCGACTGAGCCACCCAGGTGCCCGTGATGAAATTTTTAAAAGGTAGATCTTTGACTATATTTTCAACTTTTTCAATTCTATTTATCTATTCAGATCTTCTAATAAGTAAGTCAATTTTGTGTAATTTTTTAGAAAATTAAATTAGCAATTTGTCTAAGTGCTCAAATGTACTGTATAAGATAATATATTAATGGAAGTGACCAACAGATATTAACTGAAATTAGAAATTAATCACATTTCTAATATTTTCCAAATTTGTGAATTTTATTTCTTATTCCCAATGCTGTTTATTCAAGAACTATTTTTCTTGATTAGAAATATCAAAATTTTACCCAATCTTATTTTTCTGAAGGAAATAATATTTGTTGTTTCAAAAACCAAAGAGGAATATTATTATTATTTCCAAGGAAATAAATTTTTCTTGAAGATTTTTATATTCCTTTATAATATTTTTACATCATAGCTCGTACAAAGGCTGAATGATTTGATTTCTTAGAATATATATTGTGCTATATTTCATTTTATTTAGGTCTAAAGGATAGTGAAGATTTGTGAATGCCCCATTTTGTTTTTTTAAAAGTGTCTTTTTTCAATTTTGTGGCTACAAAATTTTGTAAATATAGAAATATAAACATATAAATAAATACATATAAAATGCATTTGTATATTAGATATAATGTTTAAGTATTTTACAAATACATAAATATAAAATATTTTCTAATATAAATAATATTGGAAAGTATTTTATGAATATATATTTAAACTATAAAATATATATAACATATATGTAAGTACACACACACACACACACACACACACACATATATATAGTTTGCTAGCTATGTTACCAAAAGCCTTCCAATCTTTTCTTTTATAATTTTTTAATGTTTACTTATTTTTGAGAGAGAGAGGCAGTGCCTGAGTGGGGGAGGGGCAAAGAGAGAGGGCGACACAGAATCCAAAGCAGACTCCAGGCTCCAACTGTCGGCAAAGAGCTGGACGCAGGGCTTGAACTCACAAACTATGAGATCATGACCTGACCTGAGGTCGGAGGTTTAACCAACTGAGCCACCGAGTTGCCCCTAAAAACTCTCCAATCTTAACAAATAGTTAAGATTTGTTAAGATCAATTTCCAAATTCTCCCACGTGGTTGGAATTTATTCATCTTAACAAATAGTTAAGATTTGTTAAGATCAATTTCCAAATTCTCCCACGTGGTTGGAATTTATTCATCTGAGTATTTTATCAGTTTATGCTCTCTACAGTCTGAATCATTGCTTTCAGTGACAAAGTTTTCAAGAGTGTCAAGTATTAGTGAGTTGTGCATGTTATCAATATTAAATATTTCTATTTTGGTTTTTTTTTGGCCTTGGATTCTATTTTAACTGCTATTAATTAATAATACATTTGCTTTTTTTTTCACTTGAAATCATCTAGTTTATTTCCCTATATTTTCAACCCACACATATTTTTTGTTTTAGGCGTGAACTTAACTAACAGCATACAACTGTATTTTATTTTATCTTACTTTTTATTCTATCCAAGGAGTCCGTTTTTGTGATTATTAATATATTTGCATTTATTCGCAACTCCTTCTAAGGATTTTAATAATGTACCTTTCAAAGTTTCCTTCTAATTTTTATTTCCTCGTGTCTGAGTTTTGTTTATCAAGTCATCAACTATCTTCCGCATCATTTGTTTTCTCTATATTTGATGATCCTGCACTTTGGCTCAGCTTTGAATTTGAGATTCTCTCCCAAATGTGATGTTTCCTAATTTGCTCAGTCTGCTTCCGGTGACTATGAGAGAGAAGCAGGATATGCTACAAGTTAGAACCAAAGAGCAGTTTGTTCTCTAGAGTAAGGGCACCCGTTCCTGCCAGGTGTTGCCAATCTTCCAGAGCACAGCCCTGATTCTCCTGCCCAAACACCCACGGTCATGGCCACGGCCCACGGACACATCCTCTACTGCTGAGCACGCAGCACAAGTAGTCTTGGTGGATGTCAACCTGATTCAGCCCCAGAATATTGTTCTCTGACTAATCACCCTCATGATTACACCGGGGATAGTTTCTCTTCTGTCTCCAAGATCTCAGCATCCCCACTGGTGCTCTCGCCTCCTGCAGCCCTCTTCTCCTGGACCCGTCTCCCATCTGCCTTCTCTCTCTTAGAGAATAACTGACAAATAGAATGGTTACTGTTCTTTGGATCCTGACTCCAATAAACCAATTTACAAATCACACCATTAAGAAATTGTGGAAACTTAAACTGGAATTAGATCAGTGGTTCATCAGCCAGGGATGACTTCTGCTCTCCAGTCCGGACACACTGTGGTTCCACAATGGGAGAGTGCCAATAACACCTAGTGGTAGAGACCAGAAATAGCCCTAAACATCCAACAGAACAGAGCCTCAAGACTGAGAATCATTTAACCGAAAATTCAATAGCTAAGGTTGAGGAACCTTATTTAGATTATTATTCATTAGGTAATACTAAGAAATTATTAATTTTTAACATATGATAGCATATGTTTTTAAAGTCCTTATTGGTTAGAGATGCATATTAAGCATACAGGACTAAAAAAATGACATCTTGGGGCACCTGGGTGGCTGAGTTGGTTAAGAGTCAGACTCTTGGTTTCAGATCATGATCTCACAGTCTGCGGGTTCAAGCCGGTATGTGGAGGCTGCTTGGGATTCTCTCTCACTCTGCCCCTCCTCTGCTCACATTCTCGCTCTCAAAGTAAATGTATAAACATTCAAAAATTAAATAAATAAAAGGAAACTTATTTTAAAAATTAAATGATTAAAAGTAAAGAAATAAGATTAATAACATGATATCTGGCTGAGATTTGGTCTAAAATCCTTTTTAAAAAAACAAAGGAAGGTTAATTAAGATGGAAAATGTAAATTTTTGAAGTGGGGGGTGATGATAATGTTGGTGTTTGCTATATTAATCATGACTTTTATATTTGAAAACATCTATAATATAGAGCTAAAATATTTTCATTAAATTTTAAAAGGCAAGACATTTTATGACATTTTTATAATGTTTATTCCTCATAACATGAAATAAAATAGATTTTATTTTCAATAATTTTAGTAAAAGCATGCATTTGGAGGCCTGACAGATCTTGGATGGAGTTCCTCTCTGCCACCTCACAGGTGAATGGGAAGTGGGGACTGTTTTGAGGAAGGGAAGTCATCAATGAATGTAAATCACAAGACAGCGAGGGGACCTGCCTAATCCGAGGAGTTGGTATGCTGCCTGTTGGAGATAGGGCTCAATAAGGGGGGCCCAGATTATGGAAATGCTTACAAATCAGGCAGATAAGTCAAGATTTGCTAAGATAGAAAATAAGGCATTATGATTTAAGGGGCAGATTAATTTTCTGAAATAAGTCAAGTGGCCTGGGGAAAAAAATCCATGCCAAAAAAAAATCCTATTACATCTAAATTACCTGTATTGAAGGGAATATTTATGGTAGTTCTGTTTTGTTTTGTTTCATTTTTATCCTGCTAACACAATTCTTCCTGGGATGCTGAGGGCAATGGGAGACGACGCAAGCGATGTGGATGAGATCCAGAGTCAAATGGAGGGATTGGCCTCCATGGTGCAGGTTTGGCTTCCGCTGGGACAGCACGAGGTTTGCCAGTTTTGATGAGCCAGGAAGATAAGGAACTTAGAGTCCAAGGGTGAGGGATAGCTGAGAATGCTGATGGGAAGGCTCACCGGACATTTAAAGACAAAGAAGAAAATAATACAAGGAAGGAGAACACAAAATAATATTAAAACCCATTTAAGGCCTAAGATCATAAATTTCCAGGAAACCCAGTCTACACACTTGTGTGATTTTTGTCCAGCAATGTTCAACTGTTCAAATAAGGGCCCAGAGAAGACAGAGGGTAGGGTTCTTCCAAGGCTGGGGATTTGTTAAATGACTATGACAAAAAGTGGGGAGGAAAGTTGATGGTATTTGCAAACACATGATTAATTTCAACCATAGAATCTACGAAAAGAAGAAGAAAATTCAATAGGAAAAGGTGATGGAGATCAATGGATTGTCAAAAGGATGTCAAAGTCTTATGCCCATGGGTTACCCCAGCAAGCAGACTGGAATAAAAGGAGGTGATGGTCAGAAAGCAAGATACCCAAAACCAAGACTCTGGATGGAGCAGTTTCTGGCAATGACAAGGTCTGAGGGGTGACTGTGGGACAAAGTGGATGGACTGGAAGGAAGTTACTAATCATTAAGGTGGAGGATCAAAGACACCCAGGTTAGCCCGAACAGCCTGTCCTTCCTTCTTCTGATTACTTGTCTTTGATGAGAGAAAAAGCAGCTATGACCCATGCTGGGCAAAAACCATGAAACCTTTCCTTGGTTCTCAGCCCCTGTGATGCTCTGCAAGTCCTTTACTAAGAGCAAATGAATGGAGTTGTTTGGTTTTTTTGTTTAATTTTTAAAAAAAAATTTAGGATGAAAGATGATATCTCTATATTATATGAATGCATAATAATCTCATTTGATCTAGGATGCTAGGGTTAGGTGAGGTACTGAGGTCTGTGAGTGGGAATTTGGGGAACAAGAAGGTGGCATGGGGCCCTTCTGAGGCAAGGGTAAGAAAATTTAAAGGAGGAATGGAGAAATGAGGGACATACTCCCTAAATGTTGCCTTAAAGGCCAGCTTTGGCCAACTTGTACATACCGCACACTGAATTTGGTATGCATCAGAAAAGTTTACAAACTAAAACTAGTCTGATACATTCAATTTGATCATGTCATTTTAATAGCACCACAAAGAACCCCGTCTATTTCACAGAGGATTACTCACAAGGTTAGCATCTCTTTTTGTACCAAGAGTAGCTCAAAAACAGGATCTGACTTCAAGCTAGATGAGAATAGATTCTCTCTGTTACTCAGTGGCTGTCCAATAACAGAAAGGTCAGTATGGGCTTGATAAATTATGAACAACAAAAGTAGCCTTCTGCTTTCCTGTGGCTCCTCGGGGCAAATACAACTGTACCTGAACCAGAAGTGCCTACTTCAGCCATAGTGTATTAAACTATCAATAATTTCTGCTCTTTTCTATACTTTTTTACTTTTAGGCTCAGTGGCTGCCTCTGGCGATAAGCAAAGGGAAAGAAAGATTAACTTAAAGTGCACCAGGTTGCAAGGACATCCATTTTGCTTCATTCATTTATCCAAGAAATATCTATTGAGCATGTCCTCCGAGCTAGGCATTCTGCAGGTGCTGGAGATAGACACTAGAAACAATTCCTGCACAAGAGATTCCAGTCTAGGGAAGACAGACAATCAGATACTTTTAATATTGAGGAAATTAGTTACTAAGATTCATTCATTTCTTCCATAATGTTTGTAAACTATGTGCAAGTACTTTGTTACTAAGCCCTAAAGAATAAACACAGACACAGGGATATGGTCCCTGCTTTGGTTGAGTTGTTATATGCACAAGGAAGAGGTGATTCTGTCTATGGTACTCAGAAAAGTCACCTTGGAGAAGTTGCTCTTCTGTCGGACCTGGGATGCAAGGCAGAAACCTCAAGCAAAGAGACATGGGAGAACATTCCAAGCAAAAGACTAGAATCCAGAGATCACAATGCATTTCAGAAAGTGTATGTAGAGGAGAATGGTTGGAGTCATGTCTGGTGTGGGTGAGCAGTAAGGAAGGCTAAGGAAGACACCACAGAATATGTACATCATGTTAAGGAATTTAAACTTGACTCTGCAGATGAGGGCAAGTAGGCAGGGGAGTAACATGAGTAGCTTGTACTTTAGATAGATCATTCTGCAGCAATGTGGAAATTGGCTTGGTGTCAGGCAAGACTGGAAGCCAAGAATACAATTAGGAGCCCAATACAATGATTCTGACAAGAAATAACAAGGGTCTGAACTAAGACAATGGCTGTGGAAATAACACAACAAAACAAGATGGGCCTGAGAAATATTTAGGTAGAATAGACAAGACCTCAGTGGGTGGTTAGAGGGAAAAGATGAAGGACTAGAAGAGTCAAGGATGACTCCCAAGTGTCTGTTTCGGGTTCCTGCCAGATTACAGCATCATTACCTGATATGACAATAGGAAAGGAGACATGTTTCAATGTAGATGCAGTTTTCAAGGTAGAAACTCCATGATGCAGTTTTTGCAGTAAGGGGGGGGGGGGAATCAGTAGAATGAGTTATGATAAAAATGTAAGTTGAATATATAGAAGAGAGACTTTATCAAAATTAGAAGTTTTGTTCCACCAAAGACTCTGAAATAAAAAGGCTATACTGGAAGAAAAATACTTCCAAACCACACATCCAACAAAGCCTTTGCAGGATATATAAAGAACTCTTAAAATGTAACAGCTGACAAACAATCCAATTAGGAAATGGGCAAGAAATTTCCCTGAAGACATGAAAAGACATTTTACCAAAGAGGATGTATGGAAGATAAATGCATGAAAAGGTATTCAACATCAAAAACCACATCAACAAAAATTAAAGAAAAATGAAATTTGAAACCACCAGGCAACATTCCTATACACCTATTAGAGTGGCTAAAATAACAACGACAGCACCAAAAGTTGGCAACGATGCAGAGAAAACTGGATCACTCTCACATGGCCATGGGAAGGTGAAATGGTACAGCCATTCTAGAGAATGGTGGGCAGTTTCTTAAGAAATCTAACCTGGACTTGCCATTCAATTCTGCAATTGAACCCTTGGGCCTTTATCCTAGAGAAATAAGAACTTATGTTTACTCAAGAATATGAATGTTTATAGCAGCTTTATTTATAATACCCTGGAAAGCTAGGGGCAGGGGTGGTGGGCACACTTCCTTCAATGGGTAAATGGTTAAACAAACTGGCATTTCTACACCATGGAATACTGGGAGGGATTTCACGGCAATTATGTGGAGTGAAAAGAGCCAGATTTAAAGGTAACATACTATATTATCAACATTCTTGGATGTTATGTTATACACACTACATACTCACACACAGAGTGCATAAAAAGTGGTGAAATCTGAATACTCTGTCAATTATCTGCTTTTGATACTGTATTACAGTTACACCAGATGTTACCAGTGAAGGAAACTGGGTGAAGGGTACACAGGAACCCCTTTACCTTTTTTCCAACTAACGAGTCTATAAGTTCATATGTATACATAGGGTAGATAGTTAATTGATAAAGCCTGGTCCTTGAAGACACAGAAGAGTTGATCCTAGTGCACAGGTGGAGGGATTCACAATAAACAGGAAGGATGAGGCTTCTCCCCTAAGAAAAGATGGTAAGTAGGTGCAGGTGTAGGTGCAGGGCAGCAGGTGCAGGGATAGAGGGCCAAGAGGTAAAAAGGTCAATACGTAATGTTGTCTATTTTCCATATAAAGTAAGAATCACAACTACCTGCTGCAAGAGATGAGGCCCTAGGACACAAAGCTTGAATGAGCTGAAGGTTTGGAATAACCACTGAGGGAAATGGGAGGGGGCATATCATAGAAACGTACTGCTCCAGTTAACCTCACAGTATTGTCCACAGTGCTGGCCAGCAGAACTTTCTGCCATGATAAAAATGGTCTGTATCCATACTGAACAGCACAATAGCCTACACGTAGGCTACTGAGTACTTGAAATGTGACTAACGTGACCAAGAACGTAATTTTTAATTGTATTTAATTTCAATTTAAAGTGCCACATGTGGTTAGTGGCTACCTTATCAAACAGTGAAGCTAACAGATGCATGTAATAAAGAAGCAGTACATTTTCAGCCACAATAAGTCCTTCTGGCCAGTTAACAAAGATCTAGGCCTAATATCCAAAGCATATAATTTTCTTTCCTTTCTGCATTATTCACAATTCAGTGCATACTGAAGCTGTAAATCATTATGAAATCCTTGGTTCTCGAAGCTCCGACAGCCAGCTTTCAAGTAATTCCATATTCTATTATTTCTGAATTTCAAATCACTTTGTCACACTTCTACCCCAGATGACTTGGCAGCAAAGTCTTAAAGCACAGCCTTAGAGGGTCTAAAGCTATACCCCACATGGGTTTCTCAGAACATTCGAAGGCTCAGATGGTGCATGAGCCTATCTGCTCTCAGAGAGTGACAGAAATACGGAGTCTGTTGTGATAGGTACACAAGCCAATGCCAGAACAACCTCCAAACTTGACCATGAACTAACTCCCCCATTTTAATTCATACCACTTCCCCTGTATCTCGCTAAGTTTCGAATACACTAGCTGTCTGATGTCCTGACACTTTGCCAGGGCTTTCTGGCCTTGGGGCACTCAATAAACCACCTCAGACAGGAAACAAACAGAAGAAGGGACAAAGGAATGAAGTGAACCAAGTTCATAACTGGTGCTCCTCCTCACCATTACCGCCCAAGTTCCAAGTCAGGCATCATGGTCCCAGCCTTTGCCTGACCCCGTTCTTGACAAATCTGTGTCCCAAATAAGAATGGGGAGTGCCCCCCTATGGCAACAATTAACACAGAAACCCAGTTTAGTACTTGTGTCTTGACTAAACTGGGTTTCTATGTTCATTGTTCAAGGACACATTTGAACTCTTCATTCAAATGTTGCAGAAACTCATCAGGTGACATGTCTGTGGGGAGAAGAAAGGGTGTGACTCCCTGCAGAGACGTGCTCGCTAGGGCCCCTAAGTCCACCAAGAAAACCGCTGTGCTGGCATCATTCTAGATGATTCTCCGCCAGTCAGCAGTTCTTTGCGAGAGGTCAGCCCTAAGTTCGGTTGACTGAAAAAGTGCCTGGGCTTGCAGCTTCCTGAGGATTTGATGGGTTAAAGCAGTTTTGGAAACAGCGGCATTAAGGGATTCAGAGCCAGCCCGCCCTCTGGTCACATATTGGCTTTTCAGAGACACTCTGCAGGGGAGAAGGCCGTTTCCTTGTAACCGGAGAGCTCAGCTAATGACCCTCAAGTGTTTCCCTGATAGGGAAGAGCAACCTAACAGAGCCTTTCAAGGATAGCTTGCACATTAAAAATTGATGTGGCACTTTAAAGTTTAATATTTAAACAAAACGCTTCGTGTTTACTGGCACCACACATTTTCATAGGTGCCGATGTGGGGAAAGGCCTGCTGAGTTGGGGGAAGCACTACCAAAAGCACTGGTCAATACCCAAAGTATGTATTCCTAAAGAGTCAATTCTGGGTTTGTTAGCCTCTGATTATTCTGGAACAATGGTTTTTCTTCAGGTTATAGACAATATTTAGGTCGGAAGGTCAGACAGCTATCTCTTCCCATAGACACGAGCAATGGGAAATCCCCAAATTCTTAGCTTCTGCACTGGCCAT
This sequence comes from Suricata suricatta, assembly GCF_006229205.1. Lineage (NCBI taxonomy): Eukaryota > Metazoa > Chordata > Mammalia > Carnivora > Herpestidae > Suricata > Suricata suricatta. Next base: position 73,027,816 of record NC_043712.1, on the reverse strand, counting down.
CATCAACATTTATTTCCACAGCACGTTGAGGGTTGTCAGTAACTGTAAATGATGATACAAAAATCAGTTATTGAAAAAATCCACACACATCCAACAGGGTTCTTTCTGAGGTTGGGAATACAACAAGGTCCGTGGCAAAAACAAATAGTGGCCAACAAGACAGGGTGCAGGAAAACAAAACTCAAAACCCAAAACAGAGAATGATAACTAAAGCATAATTAAATAGCTCCATGTTTGGGACGTCTGGATGGCTCAGTCGGTTGAGCGTCTGGCTTTGGCTCAGGTCATGATCTCACAGTCCATGAGTTCAGCCCCACGTCGGGCTCTGTGCTGACAGCTCAGAGCCTGGAGCCTGCACTCAGATTCTGTGTCTTCCTTTCTCTCTGACCCTCCCCTGCTCAAGCTGTCTCTCTCTCTCAAAAATAAATAAAACATTAAAAGAATAAATAAAAAATTAAAAAAGGAAACCAATTTGACCATAAACTATTTAAAGAATAAATAAATAAAACATTTAAAAATGTTAAAAATAGCTCCATGTTTAAATAGTCCAGCTATATTCAGGTGGGATGTGAGAGGGTGGTGGTAAGTGTGGTCTGTAAATAACGAGGCTGATTCACTAAGCCACACAGCCGCACCCAGGGCCAGTGTCAATATGTTCACGTAGCACCTTTGAGGCACAACAGTGAATGACTTTACCACTCACTGCTTTAATGCCTTTGCTCAGGGGTCAAAATCCCAGGGGAAAGGGCCTGATATATCAAGCTTAAGTCACCCATTGCCAACCATTCATGCCAATTGCCTGCCCCTGGCTGTATTAGAGATGGGGAAGAAAAGTCTCACTCATTTAGTGGCTTTCGTTTTTTGAGTGTGGGCTACAAGCTAGGCGCTGGGGTTGCACAGGATCCAAGTGGACAAAACCTATGCTGTCCTGGTGCTTATATTCTAGCCTATCTGAGGAAACAGTGCTCCAGGCAAGAAGAACATCAATGGCAAAGCCTCAGAGGCTGGAATGAGTTTGGCACCTTAGAGGGATTGGCAGCCGCGGGGAGAAGGGCAGTGTCAGAGTAAGGCTTGTTTCTCCTGATGTTTCCGGCCACGTAGCAGGACCTCCACGAGCACAGCACCCCGGCCATTCCCAGTGCAGGAGAAATTCCCCCGGGGGGAAACCGAGATGCTCTCAGGGAAGGGGGAAGCTTCGCATAAATCAATGTCTACTAGAATTTTCATCCCCGTCTGGTTTGGTGGGTGTCCTTCAAAGTCCCGAAGTGAATCTATATTTCAAAGGTCAAAACGCTTTTCTGCACCACTCTTCCTTAAGCAAAGGTATTCTCTTAACTGTGCTCGTAGAATAATCAAAGCAGAAGAAAAGTGTAATAAGTCTGTACGATTTTATCATATGCATACACTTGGTACACTCCCATCAAAATACAAAGGCAGTTGAGAAGGTTTGTCAAGTTTACCAAAATAAACTATGCGTAAGAAGAAAAAGTAAAAAATACTTGCCCACTTCATAATGTCAGGGTTCTTAGCAAGGACTATTGCTGGGCTAGAAAAATCAGAAAGACATAATTCTTTTTTAAAGTCTAATGGACCCCATCTTATGGTGTTTCACATGCCTTTTAGAGAACTTAGACTTACAGACCCCCATTATTTCCTACTGATAAGATATAGGAATATGGTCAGTTAAGAACCTCACAATAGGGGCGCCTGGTGGCTCAGTTGGTTAAGCGTCCAATTTCGGCTCAGGTCATGATCTCACAGTTTGTGGGTTTGAGCCCCGCGTCGGGCTCTGTGCTGACAGCTCAGAGCCTGGAGCCTACTTCCAATTCTGTGTTTCCTTCTCCCTCTGCTCCTCCCACACTCATGCTCTATCTCTCAAAAATAAATAAATGTTAAAAAAATTGTTTAAATAAATAAATAAACAACCTCACAAAATCCTTTGGGGGAAACCAGACATAGAAAAGACATTAATTATTTTTTGGTATCCCAGTAGACTCTTTGCTAAAGACACCTGATAAAGAGTTAGAGAGGGGACCCAATGATTTTTTAAATTATACATATTTTTTATTTTAAATATATCTTAAATTTTATATTGTATATATTTTATATGTTATATATTCTATATAATACCATAGAGAGAATATATATTAATGTGTATATTATACATAACATGTATATCATATGATATATGTATCACAACAGGTGAACCCGAGGAACCTAGTACAAGGCTGATTCTCTGAAGCCGGAGCTGAGCGCTCTGTTCAGTATTGCTCTCTGAGCCTCGCATCCGTAACAACTGCTGTGAGGGGTAAAAAAGTAAAAAAGTTTTCAATTCGTCCAAGAGTAAGGGCCTTTTTTGAAAGAGACAGAGAGAGCATAAGCAGGAAAGGGGCAGTGAGAGAGTTGGGGAGAAAGAGAGACAGAGACAGAGAGAGACAGAGATTGAGAGAGAATCCCAAGCAGAGACTGGGACAGAGTCTGACAGGGCTCGAATTCACAAAACTGCGAGATAGTGACCTGAGCCAAAATCAAGAGTCACACACTTAACTGACTGAGCCACCCCGGCGCCCCTACCACGAGTATATAACTTAGAACTAAGGTTATTATCCTGTAATTGAACCTTTTGGGAATTCATGAGTAAGCTTCAGGAAGCTTGTGGACCATTCAAAATAGATCAAGAGCTGTGTGCTCTACCCACTGGACCAGCCAGGCACCTCGTGAGCCATTTGAAATAGAATGAAATTGCACCAAAATATGTATATGTGTGCTTTTTTTTTGAGAGAGGGCCCATAGTTTTAATGAGAGTATTAAAGTGATTCTGTGATAGTCATAGGGCTGATCACACATCTTCTGGCTTTCTCTCTGCCGGGTCCGTGAGAGGCTAACACTTCCCCACCTCTAGGAGCAGGTATAGTCATGTGACCTTGGGCATGAACTGTGAGAAGGAACTGATGGCACTTCCAGACAGAGGCTCACCGCCTTCCGTTTCCCGCTGGTACAGTGGTTGGTAATGGTTGGAATGACAGCAGTTCCGTTAGTCTGAGCTCCCGCACGGCTACACTCAGCTGGGGCCCCTGCCAACTCAAAACGGACATGAACTATGTCAGGTACAAATAAGACGTTACTGTCTTATGCCACGGAAATCTTAAGCGTGTTTGTGTCTACGTCATACCACAGTCGTTCACGGCTGAGGCACCCCTATAACCCGCCAAAAGTTGAGTCACCTGAATCTTAATGGATGGAGTCCTAACAAAAGATGCTTTCCGGGATCAGATTTCTTCTTCTCCATACACTGATGAAAGCAAGAGATATGATACTGAATTCTGTTTTGATATTTTAATTGTCTCTGAGTTAAACCTTCCCTCTTCATGCTAGCATCGCATGAGTTACTCTGTTTTTCTTCGTAAGTCACAGAAGCTCATGAAGGGGGTAAGGGGGTGAAGCACACGTAAGTGCTAGAAGCTCTTGGGAGAGAAAGGAAGCATAAGTATGAGCAGCTCGTAGAGGTGAAGAATGTTTCAAAGAAGTGGGACCATTTTCTCTGCTTGTCCTGATGGGAGATCTTATCACCTTGTGGGTGAAATATTCCAATAATCACCTTGTTGATTTCCTTGGCTCAGGACTGGCTCTCCGATCCTCATGCCTAAGGTAGTATTAGTCTTTCTACGTTAACATTTGCAGCATGTCTTGTTGTTGCTCAGTACTGGGCCAAGTTTTCCTACTACCAAGAAGTACGGAGTCATTGACTTCAAATCTAAGTCCATCCCAACACGGTGCCAACCAGTGTCTCAGGCTCAATGTCAACGCCCTGATGCCCCTCCATCTGCACACTCCATACCAACCAGACCAGTCGTGTTTTGCCCTGAACAAATGAATTTATTTCCACCTCAATGCCATTGATGACACGGTTCCCCCTGCCTTTTCAGTTAAAAAAAAAAAAAAAAAAGGCTGGAAGAAATGGCTCTCAGGCGCTCTGGCCTTCTTGAGCACGCTGAAGTGCCTTCCAGAGCCTCTGAGCAGGATAGCGGGGCAGATACCTCCAGGCACATAAAACTGGGAACACAAGTAGAAAGCAAACAAATCTCCCCAAAAACTCAAAAAGTTGACAGCCAGGCTATAAAGCAGAGAGAGAGAGCTCCCATAGTTCAAAACTCAGAGATAAATGAGTAGATCTGCACAATAAAGAGATTCCTGGAATCTCACCAGCGTTCATATTCCAGTCCTTGCTGAAGAGAAAGTCCTAACCCAGCCTTCAAAATATTTGAGGCTGGTGGAGAACTCAATCAAGCTAAACCTGAAAGAAAGCCCACGTCCAAATAAATTACAAATTAGTGCTCGCTTCTTAGCAGCCTGAAAGGAAAAAGAGTGTGCCTTTTTATTGGAGTAAGTGTTCTTTATCTCTACTGTTAGTTTAAAGAAAATGACTGGTACAGGGGCACTGGGTGGCTCAGTCAGTTGAGTGTATGACTTTGAGTCAGGTCGTGATCTCATAGTTGGTGGGTTAGAGTCCTGTGTCCGGCTCTGTGCTGACAGTTTAGAACCCAGAGCCTGCTTCGGATTCTTTGTCTCCCTCTCTCTCTGCCCCCCTCCCACTCATGCTCTGTCTCTCAAAAATAAATAAACATTTAAAAATTAAAAAAAAAAAAGAGAATGTCCAGTACACAACAAGATACATAAAGGAGAAACACACTCAGATGAAGGAATCATCAGACAGGGACTTTAAAGATAACGTATATGATACATATAGGAAGGCATCTATCAGACAATGTGGACAATACATATGAGCCCATGAAGGATTCCAGAAGATTAATGGAAATTATAAAAAGAAACAAAAGGAAATGCTGGAAGGGAAAATTATACCAGAAATGAAGAATTCGCTTAAGAAGCTTAACAGCAGACTGGACACTGCAGGGGAAAGGATTTATAACCTGAAAACAGAGAACTATACAAAGAAACTACAAAAGGAAACATTAGAGTGAGAAATAATGGAAGAAACTGGAAGAGAGCCTCTGAGATTTAGGAGCAATACCAAATGGTCTAATATACATGCTACTGGAATCCCAGAAGAAGGATAGAAAAAATGGGGACGGGAGAAATATTTGGAGAGATAAAGATCAAGAATTGTCTAAAATTGATTAAACCCATCAATTTCAAGCAGAATAAATATAAGCCAGTAAAACTCAAACCAGATTTTAAAAAATAAAAATGACGAGTCATATCAGAGTCCAAGATGAAAATAAACTTGAAAGCAGTTAGAAAAAAATGACGTTACACACAGGGGGGTCAATAGTACAAATGATTCCTGACTTTTCTCA
>NC_043712.1:73021226-73022401 GCF_006229205.1 Suricata suricatta | reverse complement strand
AAGCAGTTAGAAAAAAATGACGTTACACACAGGGGGGTCAATAGTACAAATGATTCCTGACTTTTCTCAACAGATAAGAAGGGAAGACGAGATAATGGAACGATATCATTAAAGCACTGAGAGAAAAAACTGTTAACCTAGAATTCTACGACCCACAAGAATTTCCTTTGGCAACTGCAGTAAAGGGGGACCTGGGTGGCTCAGTAGGTTAAGGGTCTGACGTTTGGTTTCAGCTCAGGTCATGATCTCACAGTTTGTGAGTTCGAGCCCCATGTCAGGCTCTGTGCAAAGCGTGGGTCCTGCTTGCGATTCTCTCTCCCTTTCTCTCTGCCTCTCCCTTGTTTATGCTCTATCTCTCTCTCTCAAATAAATAAATAAAAACTTTTTTAAAAACTGCAGTAAAATAAAGACATGTTCAAATAAACAAAGCCTGTAAGAACTCAATGCAAACACCTGTAGAAGAAATTCCAAAGGCTGGAGGCAAATGATACTGGATAGAAATCTTGAATCTGCAAGGAGAAACTAAGAGCATCAGAAAAAGTAAATACCTGGGTAAATATAAAAGAGTTTGCACCTTTGATATTTTTAAATTTCTTCAAATACCATTGAATATTTGAAACAAAAATCATAATAATCTTGCTAGTTTAACAACCACTCAGTCCTGAGGCACCTGGGTGGCCTAGTAGGTTGAGCATCTAACTTTGGCTCAGGTGATGATCTTGCAGCTTCTTGCATGATCGAGCCCCCCACATTGGGCTTTATGCTGACAGCTTGGAGCCTGGAGCCTGCTTCAGATTCCATGTCTCCCTCTCTCTCTGCCCCTTCCCCACTCGTGCTCTGTCTCTCTCTCTCTCTCTCTCTCTCAAAAATAAATAAACATTAAAATAAATTTTTAAAAACCCATCCAGTCCTATCAGCCCCCAAATTTAGTGTTTTCTTGACATTCCCATATACACAATATCTCAGGATAACCAAGTAGTTGATAAAGGGAAGTTCTCTTTTTAAAAATTGACCAGTTAACGAAGAAAAAAAAGATAGAATTAAAAATATCAACATCTTGCAACCTCTAATGAATTAAGGGATTTAGTCAAATATTGTCAATAATTGCTAACAAATCATAAGAGAACCAACCAACCATTCTATGAATTAATATATATACTGCCACTACCACCTAT
>NC_043712.1:73020035-73021126 GCF_006229205.1 Suricata suricatta | reverse complement strand
GACGAGATAATGGAACGATATCATTAAAGCACTGAGAGAAAAAACTGTTAACCTAGAATTCTACGACCCACAAGAATTTCCTTTGGCAACTGCAGTAAAGGGGGACCTGGGTGGTTAAGAGTCTGACGTTTGGTTTCAGCTCAGGTCATGATCTCACAGTTTGTGAGTTCGAGCCTCATGTCAGGCTCTGTGCAAAGCGTGGGTCCTGCTTGGGATTCTCTCTCCCTTTCTCTCTGCCTCTCCCTTGTTTATGCTCTATCTCCCTCTCTCAAATAAATAAATAAAAACTTTTTTAAAAACTGCAGTAAAATAAAGACATGTTCAAATAAACAAAGCCTGTAAGAACTCAATGCAAACACCTGTAGAAGAAATTCCAAAGGCTGGAGGCAAATGATACTGGATAGAAATCTTGAATCTGCAAGAAGAAACTAAGAGCATCAGAAAAAGTAAATACCTGGGTAAATATAAAAGAGTTTGCACCTTTGATATTTTTAAATTTCTTCAAATACCATTGAATATTTGAAGCAAAAATCATAATTATCTTGCTAGTTTAACAACCACTCAGTCCTGAGGCACCTGGGTGCCTTAGTAGGTTGAGCATCTAACTTTGGCTCAGGTGATGATCTTGCAGCTTCTTGCACGATTGAGCCCCCCACATTGGGCTTTATGCTGACAGCTTGGAGCCTGGAGCCTGCTTCAGATTCCATGTCTCCCTCTCTCTCTGCCCCTTCCCCACTCGTGCTCTGTCTCTCTCTCTCTCTCTCTCTCTCTCTCTCTCTCAAAAATAAATAAACATTAAAATAAATTTTTAAAAACCCATCCAGTCCTATCAGCCCCCAAATTTAGTGTTTTCTTGACATTCCCATATACACAATATCTCAGGATAACCAAGTAGTTGATAAAGGGAAGTTCTCTTTTTAAAAATAGACCAGTTAATGAAGAAAAAAAAGATAGAATTAAAAATATCAACATCTTGCAACCTCTAATGAATTAAGGGATTTAGTCAAATATTGTCAATAATTGCTAACAAATCATAAGAGAACCAACCAACCATTCTATGAATTAATATATATACTGCCACTACCACCTAT
>NC_043712.1:72991616-73019935 GCF_006229205.1 Suricata suricatta | reverse complement strand
CTCCTTTCCATTCTAAGCCATCCCCTAGAAACACAGCAGGATTTTTCTAGGCGCCACCACTGCGAACAGTTATTTCAAGTTCTAATCAGGGCACCGAGTGATGTATGGAAGTGTTGAATCACAGTATCATACACCTGAAGCTGATATTACACTGTATGTTAACTAGCTGGAACTTAAATAAAACCTTTTTTTTAATGTTTATTTATTTTTGAGAGAGGGAGAGACACAGAGCGTGAGGAGGGGAGGCACAAAGATAGAGGGAGACACAATCAGAAGCAAGCTCCAGGCTCCAAGCTGTCAGCACAGAGCCTGACACGGGGCTCAAACCCATGAGCCATGAGATCATGACTTGAGCCAAAGTCGGATGCCTAACTTACTGAGCCACCCAGGAACCCCTAAATAAGAACTTTGAAAAAAAGAATAGAGTTCTCATTAGAGATATAGGTGGGAGATGAAGGAAAATACTGAGAATGGGCCTAAGAACTGGAAGAAGCAAAATCAAAATATCCAATTTGGAAAATCATAGCTCAGCACCCCTAGTGGCGAATTCTGTAGCTCTTATTCACCCTTCCTAATGGAAAATAGACACCACAGCTTGAGGGAACTACACCTTCAGTTTCAGAAATATATAATTCAGTTACTTCATGACTCTTCTTGAAGACGGAGACAAAAGGAACAGCCAAGGACTTGAAACGACAGCGATTGTGAAGTGCTAAAATGATCTGGTGAATTACACAAAAGCCTGGTGCAGTGTAACCCACCTACATCATGCACAAGAAAAACGCAGCACTTTTTCTCTCCATCTCAACATGCTTGTGTTCAGCAGGGCCTACGCGCGGCAGCCGCAGGAATGGCCTTGGCAGTCAGCACCGTGGCTGCGGAGACTCGCCCCCGGGGCAGGATCACCATCCCGCCCTCTCCTTAGGCTTTACTCCCTTCAGAGGACTTGAACGGTAACAGCTCTCAGGCGTCTCTGTGCTTCGCTCTTGGTTAAGTCCACCTTCTCCTTCCCTCCCTTGCTGTGGACATCCCCAGACCTCAGTTTCGTAAACCCCAAATCTCCTCCCTCCGTATTTTTCCCAGAGTGCACCGCTGCAGTAACCTAAATAGTTACATTCCTATTCTATATTGTACACATGAACATTTGCCACAAGGCTACCTCTTGTTCATAATAAAATAATAGGGGTGCCTGGTGGCTTACTCGGTTAAGCGTCTGACTCCTGATTTTGGCTCAGGTCATGAGCTCACGGTTCGTGGGTTCCAGCCCTGCATCGTGCTCTGTGCTCACAGTGCAGAGCCTACTTGGGAGTCTCTCTCCCTCTCTCTCCGCCCTTCCCTTGCCTTCTCAAAAATAAGTAAACTTTAAAAAAGATTAAAAATAATTTAAAAGCAATAATAAATAAGAGCGCAAGAGGGAGAAAACTTTTGAATGTGATGAATATGTTGATGGCATAGGTTGTGGTGATGGTTTCATGGGTGTATAATTATCTCCAAACTCACTAAGTATACACTGATTACATAGTTTTTTACATTAAAAAAATTTGTAAGAACTTATCACTAAGAAAATAATCCTGCTTCTACAAACTATTTATCTATACTTTATGTCTAAACTGGTCTTTAAAGTTTATTTATTTTGAGGAAGAAAGAGAGAAAGAGCATGAGCAGGGCAAGGACAAAGAGAGAGAGAGAGAGAGAGACAGACAGACAGACAGACAGACAGAGAGAGGAGGAGGAGGAGGAGAATACCAAGCAGGCTCCACATTATCAGTACAGAGCTCGATATGGGGTTCGATACCATAAACCATGAGATCATGACCTGAGCCAAACCAAGAGTCAGATACATAACTGACTGAGCCACCCAGGGGCTCCTAAACTGGTCTCTAAATAAACTAAAATTTTCAAGGAAAAGGAGAGGGAGGTGCCTGGCGGGCTCGGTTGGAAGAGCATGTGGCTTTTGATCTCAGGGTCATGAGTTTGAGCCCCACGTTTGATATAGAAATTACTTAAAGTAAGTAAATAAAAATTTAAAAATAAATAAGGGTGCCTGGGTGGCTCAGTTAGTTAAGCGTCAGACTTCAGCTCAAGTCACGATCTCACTGCTCGTGAGTTAGATCCCCACATTGGGCTCTGTGCTGACAGCTCAGAGCCTGGAGCCTGCTTCAGATTCTGTCCCCATCTCTCTCTGCCCCTCTCTGGCTTGTACACTCTCTCTCTATGTCTCTAATATAAATAAACATTTAAAAAACGTTTTAAAAATTTTTTAAATAAATCAGACTTAAAAGCTAAGCTTTTATGTTTCATTTGTAATATAAAATGATGCCCACACATTTAAGGAAATATGGAAAATATAATACTGAAATGTAGCAAAACATTTAGTGCCTTAAGACAACAACTAAGAATCATTGTTGTATTTTCCTTCTAGAATTTCCTATATGTATTTCAATGCAGTTGCATATATAATGCAATTCATATATATAAAAATAAACCATTTGAATTCTACTTTAAAATGTTTATAAAATAAACATATTTTCATGTTAATACCAAAAAAAACCCCTCTAGCTCTAACCCCTATGCTAATAATTCTCTCATCTTTAACTCCCAGGTCAGAATATATACTAAATATCTACAAGGGAATATATATATATATATATATTTTAATGTTTGCTTATTTTTGAGAAAGAGAGAGAGAGGAAGCAACAGAGGGGCAGAGAGCAAGGGGAGCAGAGGACCCTAAGCATGCCCTGTGCTGACAGCACAGAGCCCAATGTGGGTTTCAAACTCGCCAACCATGAGATCATGACCTGAGCCACCCAGGTGCCTCAGGACAATATATTTTTAAGTTTAAAAGTGATGGAAGAAACCATTTCAAAAAATTGAATGTGTTTGTGCAAAAATTAGAAGTGTCTACACCTCCTTGGGGCCCCTGGGTGGCTCAATCGGTTAAGTGTCCGACTTTGGCTCAGGTCATAATCTCAGGGTTGGTGGGTTCAACCCTGCATCACCTTCTGTGCTCACAGCTCAGAGCCTGGAGCCTGTTTTGGAGTCTGTGTCTCCCTCTCTCTCTGCCCCTCCCCCACGTGCGCTCTGTCTCTCTGTCTCGAAAAATAAACATCAAAGATAAAGAAGTGTCTACACCCCAAAAGTAAACAAAAATTAGAAGCACTCAGTCAGAAACATACTGCAATCAGTACAACAAATTAACATATGTAAATATTATAACAATACATAATATAAACATTATGATATATGATAGCTAAATCACAAAAGAAGTGTAGATCTCATACATATATGGAAGAAAAAAATACCCTTGAAGAAATGCAAATTCAAACAATTTAAACAGAAAAATCGCCATAATGTGGATGACAATTCATGCACCAAAATGCTCATATTGTGTCATTACCATAATCTCAAAGTGGAAGACATCTAAATGTCCAACACGAGGGTAATGATTAGCTAATTACGGTGCAACGCACAGTAGGATCCGTGGTGGGACTTTACGAGACTTTCACATATTCCATAAACAGAATACATTTTCCCAAACAGCAAAGATTTAAGCCTACTTGAAGAGGCTGCTGGGTAAATATGAAGGACCGGATATGTGCATTACTTCTGCTTGTTTCTAAAACTCCACAGTTCAGGGCTGAAGACAAAGGACAGAGAGACCCAGAGAAGGGACAAGAGTGGACATGATGATTCGATGAAGTCTCAGGACGTGGAAAACAGACGGAGAAGTCAAAATTGACTTGGCAGAGCTGAAGGAAGCTGACACTCAAGGGCCAGTGAAGGAGAAACCAACGAGAAAATGCTGATTCACCCCCACAGCACCCCTGAACAAAAAGCATAAATCAGCAGTTTCGGCTACAATGTGGGAGAAGCAAGTAACAAAAAACTGGTTGAAAATTTTGTGTGGGGAACGGTCAGTCCCAGGTTCCTCCTATTGGAGCAGTCAGACAACAACCTTGAACTGCTCCCAAAGAGACAGGAGATTTATTCTCTGAAGGATGGAAAGAGAGATTCTCTACTTAACGACGTGGGCATGGCAGAGGGGGGTGATGATGCTGTCTCAGACTAAAAATGGAAATTAAGGGAAATTCCACACCATAAGACTCAGGTCCTTTCCCCAGTCCAGGAGTGCCAGCAACCAGGCTTACCTCGTCCAAACCCTGGGCTCCAGGATCTTTGTCTGGAAGACTTACTTGCCACAAAGAGTAGATCTGCACACGTATGCATTTAGCAGCCCCTCAGCAGATCCAGCCTAGTCCTGATCATCCCGTAGTCAAGCGTACCAGTTGAGTGCCCTGACCCAACCTGCACACAGACCCCAGTCAGCAATGTTGGCGCTTCACTGTTTAATATCAAGGCACTGCTGCAGCCCCTAGAAATATGAGGAAAGTCTTCCTTCAGAAACAGACAGATAAAACAATCAAATAGGAAAATACAGCTTGGAGGAAACAGACAATGCAGGAAACAAGAAAACTATAGAACTAACACTAAGAGAAATGAGAAAACATTGCACCCATCGAGTAAGAATGTAAGCAATAATCAGAAGATGAGAAAAAGCTATAAGGAATTAAAATATGATGGTCAAAACTGCCTAATGAAACGTCAGAATCTTGCCTAAAACACATATGGAATTTCTATGCAGGTTCCAATTGAATAGAAAGAGTCCTACCAACAAAAGTAAATTTTTAATATTCTACTCTATGCAATGCATTTTCAGCCATTTAAAAATCATAGTAAATAGGTGAATAGACATTTTTTCAAAGACATCCGGATCACTAACAGGCACATGAAAAGATGCTCAATATCACTTGTTAGGGAAATACAAATCAAAACTACAGTGAGATCCCACCTCACACCTGTCAGAATGACTAAAATTAACAATACAAGAAACAACAGGTGTTGGAGAGGATCAGAAAAAGGGGAACCCTCTTGCACTGTTAGTGGGAATGTGCACTGGTACAGCTGCTCTGGAAAACAGTTTGGAGGTTCCTCAAAAAGTTAAAAACAGAATGACCCTATGATCCAGCAATTTCACTACTAGCTATTTACCCAAAGAATACAAAAGTACAGATTCAAAGGGGTACATGCACCCTGATGTTTATAGCATCATCATCAACAACAGCCAAACTATGGGAAGAGCTCAAGAGTCCCACAACTGATGGACAAAGACGATGTGGTGTATATATATGCAATGGAATATTATTCAGCCATTGAAAAGAATGAAAACTTGCCATTTGCAAGACGGAGCTAGAGTGTATTATGCTAAGCAAAATAAGTCAGTCAGAGAAAGACAAATACCGTATGATTCCACTCAGATATGGAATTAAGAAACAAAAACAGATGAACATATGGGAAGGGGAGATCAAAGAGAAAGGAAAACAAACCATCAGAGATTCTTAACGATAAAGAACACACTGAGGATTGATGGCGGGAAGAGAGTGGGTGATGGGCTAGATAAGTGATGGGTGTTAGGGAAGATACTTGTTATGATGAGCACTGGGCTTTGTATGTAAGTGATGAATCACTGAATTTCACTCCTGAAACCAATATTGCACTGCATATTAACCACTCAGAATTTAAATTAAAAAATTTTAAAGACACCATGGCAAATTTTAATAAAATAAAATAAGATCATAGTCAATAGAGTTCTTCTTAACACAGAGAAATGCTTATGATATACCACTGAGTAAGAAAAGCCAAAAAATATATATTAAGTATTATAGGTGTGTGCTCCGGTTTTATATTACAGGTATGTTTTCACCTCTATATATGTCCACATCACTGTATGTATGTGCTGACCTCTTCCTAAACTCCTAGCATTTCTACTTCTCACTCTCTCTATCCTCCACCCAATCTAACTTAGCTCCAGGCAGAAAAGATTTTGCTACTTCATTGTGGAAGTATGCGCAATCCAATTTCCAGAAAAATATTTATATGGAAAAAAGTTACCTCCCTCTGATAATCTGAATGTAACTTAAAAGTCTAAGAGGGCAATTTGACCAGAAAACTAATATAAATCAAACAAAACAGCAAAATACGACATAAGAGGAAGACATTTAGAACGTACGTTTCTAAGTAGGTCTGGATAGGCTAGTTTACCTCCTGGGGCCCTGCTCACATCTATCTCTCCTAGTTTACAGGCAGTTGTTACAGGTTTGGTGAACTAATTTTCAAGTTCGAGCAAATAGGTAGCAACAAACAAAAGTAGACGAGAACGTGAGCACTCTGGTTATAAAATTAGGAAAGTATGAAACAAACTTTTTAAAATTTGCTACCCTAAATTATCAACATTTAAAAAACACTTCCAAATACCTCATATGTCTGACAATGGCTGAATGATGAATGGAAGGGAAGGGAAGGGAAGAATCAACCACGGCCCTCCCACACAATGGAGTACTATGCAAACGTGACAGCAGCAGTGACAAAGACTCATATGTTCCAATAGGAGTCATCTTCAGGACGTATTGTTATGTGGAAAGAGCACATTGTGAAACGGGGTACACAGTATGTTATGCTCTGTGAAAAAAACAAGAAGAGGGTAATACATACTTGCCTATTATTGCAAAAATAAATATGGGAGACTAGAGACTAATTTAGGGGCGTCTGGGTGGCTCAGTTTAACTGTCCAACTTCAGCTCAGGTCACAATTTCATGGTTTGTAAGTTCAAGCCCTGCATCTGGCTCTGCATTAGTAGGGCGAAGCCTGCTTGGGATTCTCTCCCTCTCCTCTCTCTCTCTGCTCCTCCCTTGCTTACATTTTCTCTCTGTCTCAAAATAAATTAAAAAAAAAAAAGAACAACAACAACCTTATGAGGAAACAATCAGACAAATCCAGGATGTGGGATATTCTAAATAACAGGCCTGGTCTGTTGAGAAAAAAAAAAAAAGCCGTGTCTTAAGTAGGACAGTAAATAAACAAAATAACCCAAACCAGTGTCTGAACCCTGACCAGATCCCGTTAAACAAAATCAACTACAAAAGACACATGGGGATGGGGGTCTAGCTGGCTCAGTCCACGGAGCGGGCAGCCCCGTCTTGGGGTCATGAGTTCCAGCCCCACACTGAGGGTAGTGATTACTTAAAATAAACAAAAAGTTATATATGGGTGGTAACCAGGAAATTTTGACTAGGGACTTGATATTAGATGATACTGAAATTTTTGCTAATATTCTTAGATGTGATTATGGGTTAGCAGTTAGAAGCATGTCTTTATTCTACAGAGTTCCATGCAGAATATTAAGGCTGATGTGTCATAACGTCTTCAATCAACTTCCAAATACATGTATGTGTATACATATATGTGTGTGTGCAGGTACATACATACATATCTAGTCAAAACCACTAATTCCCCAAAAGTTATAATTTTACTATAAAATTCAATAAGCCAACCAGCATACAGTGAAAGACCATAGGAGAGGCTTTCAGAAGGGAAATGAGACCATATGGATGATGTCAGCTAGTATTTTGGAACCAGACAGGGTAGGGGGTAAGCCCGAGAAGGAGAGAGCATAGAATCCTAAAATGTACATTAGAAGAAGGTACTAAGATCTTTCCTCTAAGTTATCCCTATGTTTAAAAAATAGAAGTTTCACTTAAGCTTAAGCATGAAGGTTTCAATTTGTTTAATTGCTACAAGAGGAGTAGAATTTTATAGACTAGAAATTGTTATATATGTGAGCAAGATACCTAACCTAGACATTATAGGCCAAATGGCAAGTCAAACTAATTCTTGCTCCATTTCCTAGAAAAATAGCACCATCTGCTGGCTGGGCAAAGGCAGAATTCATAGGCCTGATCTGTCCCTTGCATAGGTCAGTGGAATTGAGAACACTGCAAAATTTTCAGGGTTTGTCTCTGACTGGTAGAGATTAGAGTACGTTCTATGAATGTTTATCTCTTGGGCAGAGGAGACAGATCTAAGATTTTTCATTTCAACACCTTACAATTTCATATGAACTGCTCAGAATGCTTCTTCTTGCTTTTAGCAGAGAATGGCAATGTTAACCAAACTATCAAGGGTAATGTGGCCCGGGTAGACCGCTTCTACCAACTCACCAGTCCACCGCCCCCATCCTTAATTGAACAAGATTCTAGCATCTGCTCTCAAATGTCCTTTGCTTTTATAGAAACATCCAATAATTTGCTGATAAGTTCAACAGAATGATATATTTGTTATGTCCCCAGGGAAGAGATGACCACCATTTCATATCTTCAGGTGGCCTCAGTACAGCCACAGATTTAAGAGGGTGATACGCCCACTCTGTGCTGACAGCCCGGAGCCTGCCTGAGATCCTCTCTCCCTTTCTCTGCCCCTCTCTTCTCTCTCTCTCTCTCTCTCTCTCTTGTTCTCTCACTCTCTCTCTAAAAATAATATTTTTAAAAACTTCAGGGGCGTCTGGGTGGCTGTCGGTTAAGCATCCAGCTTCAGCTCAGGTTATGATCTCACAGTTCGTGGGTTCGAGCCCCATGTTGGGCTCTGTGCTGACAGCTAGCTCAGAGCCTGGAGCCTGACTCAGATTCTGTATCTCCCTCTCTCTCTGACCCTCCCCTACTCCCGCTGTCTCTCTCTCTCAAATAGAAATAAAAAACATGAAAAAATTTTTAAAAAAACTTCAGGGTCACCTGGGTGGCTCAGTCATTTAAGTGTTCGACTTAGGCTCAGGTCATGAACTTGCAGTTTGGGAGTTTGAGCCCTACATCAGGCTCCCTGCCGTCTGTGCAGAGCCTGCTTTGGATCTTTCTGCCCTTCCCCCATGCTTTTTCACTCTCTCTCTCTCAAAAATAAATGAACATTTTTTCATCTTTAAAAATAATTAATTAATTTAAAAAAAGAGGGTAATATGCCCAGAAAAGACACTCTGGACAAATGAAGATTTATGCATTCCTCTCTGGTGTCTCAATCTGGTGGGCTATCCAAAACCCAAGAAGCTAAAACAGCCTCTCTCTCTCTCTCTCTCTCTCTCTCTCTCTCTCTCTCATCCTTTCTCTTAAACCCTACAGTGGTTCTCTCTTGACTTTCTCTAAGTAGCAAGATGGTCCCCGAAGAAAGAAATCACTTCAACCCTGTTATGGGCCGAATTGTACCCTTCAAAATTCATTATGTTGTAGTCTTGCCTCCAGTATCTCAGACTGACTGCATTTGGAGACAGGGTCTTTAAAGAGGTAATTAAGAGTTCATCAGGGTGGACCCTAATCCAATGCGACTAGTGTTCTTAAAAGAAGAGCAGGTTAGGGGGCACCTGGATTGCTCAGCTAAATGTCTGACTTTGGCTCAGGTCACAATCTCACGGTTTGTGGGTTCGAGCCCTGTGTCAGGCTCTGTGCTGACAGCTCAGAGCCTGGAGCCTGCTACAGATTCTGTGTCTCCCTCTCTCTCTCTGCCCCTCCCCTGCTTGCACTGTCTCTCAAAAATAAATAAACATTTAAAAAAAAAAAACTTTTTCAAAGAGCAGGTTAGGATGCACTCCTACATTAAGAAGGCTGTGTGAACACAGAGGAAAACACTTCATCTGCAAGCCTCGGGAGAAACCACCATGCAGACACCTTGGCCTCAGACACCTCGTAGCCTCCAGAATTATGGAAAAAGAAACTTCTGCTGTTTCAGCCACCTAGTCTGTGGTTTTTTGTTCCAGGAGCCCTAGCAAAGATACAAATCCCATTGTTTTCCAGTAGCTGAGAGGAAGAAAAGCGAAAGAATTGACAGGGGGTGATCCCAAAGCAGCAGCAGGTCACAGACGGGGGGAGCTTCGGATGTTTCGCCACTCTGACCCAAGCTCCAACCACCACGGCTTGTGGTGGGCTGCCAAGGACCCTGGTATGTCTTTGCCCCATGTCAGAGCTCGTCTTTCGTGGAATGGAAATGGGATTGAGAAGCTTTGAGCTTCACCTAGAGATTAGAGAATGTGGCCAGCAATTAAATTGTCCTTACCCTGGACATGACAAGCAGGCAAACGATGTGCTGCGGAACAGTATGTGGAGCTGTGAACACGGAAAGGGAACCTCTTTCCGTTTAAGACAATCGTAGTCATTCCTCTTTTCTAACTGCCAAAGTAAAACGTTTTTTATTACAGAGATAGAAAAGATATCAGATACAAAGAAAAGTGTAAGTCTTCTGTAATCCTTACTGAGAAACAACTATTTACCGTTTTGGTGTTTTGTTCTAGTCATTTTCCTACGCATATGTTTGACCAAGTTAGAGCCACAGACAGAGTTCTGTATTCTGTTTTTCCCCTTATCCTATTGATAACATTTTCTCATTTCATTAAATATTCTCTTCCCCAGTTCCTTGGGACTTTTGTGATCCTGAGACATGAGGACAGTGACTCACTTCCAAGTGACCATCACCAGCTCACCAGTGAAAGGTGTCTACTCAGAGTCACTGAGCCAAGGAATGTTTGCTGACCAGTCCCCTCTCACTTGGATGGGACACACAGGTCCACTGGAGCCAATGGGAGTGCCTCCAGCAATGACGATGGTCATGCAAACACAGAGAAACCTCTCTATTCAAGTAGCTGGAGAGGGATTTACGCATCATTAAACACAGGCTCTGGTCTATTTAACTTTCTTTTCTGATGATCTACTTTGCCTTTAAAGTTTCGAACTCCTTTAATGCAAATTCATGCTACCTTTGACACCAGGCCAAAGTGGGACCAGGTTAAAGTCTTGCTTTCAGCTCCCTCGGTCTCTGTAGAATGCACATGTGCTTCTTGCCCAGGCATTTGTACCCATTATCCCTGCCACAGGTGGAAATTGTTTGTCTTCTTTTACCCCTTTTTCCATTCCCCTTATGTTTTTTTTTTATTTTTATTTATTTTTCAGAGGGAGACAGAGACGGAGTGCAAGTTGGGGAGGAGCAGCGAGAAAGGAAGACAGAATCTGAAGCAGGCTCCAGAATTTGAGCTGTAAGGACAGAGCCCAATGTGGGGCTCAAACTCATGAACAGTGAGATCATGACCTGAGCTGAAGTCAAAGGCTTAACTGACTGAGCCCCCAGGCACTCCCCCACACCATTCGCCTTGTCTTTACAACTCATTTATATAACACAAAGACTAACACCACACACACGCACACACACACACACACATGATCATACTTTGCCGGCTTCATTTCCCATCTGAACTTACAAGAGCCTTGGGAGCCTCTCTGCCCCACTCCCTACTTCTAGGTTCTCTGCTGCGGTAAACTTAGCGAACCCTCCGAGGAACACTTAAAAACAAGAGAACCCTGAAGCACAGAAGCAGAAGGACTTGCCTTAGGCCACACAACTAGTAAGTGGGGGAACCCGAATCTGAACCCAGCCACTCTTGCTCCGGAGTTCGTGTGCTTAATGGCTACATTTCATTACTAACAATGACTGGCATGGAGAATGCACTCCACACCAGGCGTTGTACTAAGCAGAATCTCATAGCAACCCTGGAAGGTATTAGTGTGAATTCTATTTCACAGCTGTGAAAACTGGACATATGATAGTCACTATGCCTTCTTACCTAGTCAATCATTGGCTTTATTGGCTCTATAACAGAGGGATTTTTTTGGTTTGATTTTTTTTGAAATGTATTTTTAAATACTTGTCTTTCTCTATAATAACATTCACTTGTTTGGATGTACAGTCCTCTGGACAAGAGCAATGAGGCACGTAACCACCAGCACAATCAGGACACGGGAGAGTTCCGTGGCTCCTGACGTCCTCTTGTGTCGCTCCTTTGTGATCAAACATGCTCCAGTCCCGTCCTCTGGCAACCCATATCTTCTCTCCAGCCCCGTAGTTTGGTCTTAAAACAGCCCAGCGGAGGGGCGCCTGGTGGCTCAGTCGGTCGAGCATCCGATTCTTGGTTTCGGCTCAAGTCATGATCTCACAGTTTATAAGCTTGAGCCCAGCATCCAGATTCTCTCTCTCTCTCTCTCTCTGCCCTCCAGCACTGTCTCTCTCTCTCTCTCTCTCTCTCTCTCTCAAAACAAATAAACTTAAAAAAAAAATCTCTTAAAAAAATAGCCCAGGCTTGTTTTACATCACATCATTCTTTGCATTTTAATGTGATTTATTATGTTTATAGACTTTGTAACATTGAAGTACTGTGAAGATTTAGAATAAACGCATTTGGCTGTGATGTATTTTCTCCTAGTGTACTGCTGGAGTCCATTTGCTGGTATTTTATTAGGATTTTGCATCAACAGTTACAAGTGAGGTTAGTCTGTGGGTTCTCGGTCAGGTTTTAGATCAGTGTCCTGTTGGCGTAATAAAATAACCAGGAAGCTTCCTTCTTTCTCTGGGGCAGAGGCTAGTTCAAATAACCTCAGAGTCCTCTTTTCTAAAGAGGGGTAGCAGATACCTTTTTGACAGGTAAAACAGGTCTTTGTGACACACGACGCAGATCCCGGTCATCTGGACCCCACAGGCTTCCTTCAGGTCCAGCCCTCATTTTATTTTCTTCGATCACTTCACCCCTCCCTTCCTCTCCTCCCCCAGAGTCTCTGCAGGAGCCTGCTTTCAAATGTGCCTTTTTGGGCCTCTCCTCATTTCACCTGGAAAATGCCAGTTCTAGCATATTTCACTTTCTCATTTGCATATGTGACATTATCAAGTTTATTTGAAATTACAAAACTTTTCACCAAATTCGTTATTTCAAAACAACCTTTCATGGTGGGAGAGAGGTGGCCGTGCGTGGTGTTGGAAAGCCAACAGCATTTCCCAGCATGCCGCATCCAACCTAATCCCACTCTCTGGTTTTAGTTTGCTCGGTATTACAAAGGAGAGGACTCTGGTTTCTCTTCAGATTGTATAAATATTTCGCCTTTTACAAAGGAGAGGAATTTGGGGAGCAAACATAAGATGATAAAAATTTCATGCAACAGCAGTGATGTTCAGAGAAGCAAAAGTGAATAGAGAACAGAAATGATTCTGGGACTGTAAGTACAGGACTGGTGGATGCAGGAAATCTCATGGTGTGCAATGGCCGTTTAACTGTGTTTTTATCCATCTGGCCTCAGAGTGAAGTCATTTAGCGGCTCTGAAAACCTCCAGGTTGCTTTCAGACAATGCGATGCTACCAAATTTTTGACAATTCTATAAACTGTATTTTTGATGACTCCATCTAATTTTGTTTGCTTTTACCTTGAAAAGTAAACTCTGAAGGGGCCTCTTGAACGTTTTTTTTTTTTACAATTCTTCTCCAGGGTAATAAGCACTAAAAGGTTTATCTAAATGAATTTTAAATGTGAGTCTATTTTGTTTGCTTTGTAGACCACACACATATTTATTATTTGTTTATACTCCTCTTATATTAAAAAAAAAAAAAGACTACAATGTCACGCAATCAGAGAAGTAAGTTTGAAAGATGATGTATGGAATCATAAGTCAGGTTAGCATTGGTCCACTGAGCGGCTTGCTGAGCTCTGGAGCGAGGAGGGGGGTGGCCACGGTGCCGAGGACAGCGGGGATCACAGACACTTCCAGACGCTGGCCCAGCTCTGCAATTCATTTGTTGACTCCTGCTCCCTCTGCTGGTTCCACAGCTAGGTGACCAGCCCCGAAAACACTGTGTGTCAGGCCCACAGGGGCCTGAGGTGGCAGCAAAGGCTGGTACCAAGCTGATCTTGTTCAAATTCGCCAAGTCAGTGATGGGGCCAGTGCTGTGACCAGAGACCACCCACCAGGCCACACAGCTCTCAACCTCAGATGAGTCATGGCTGCTCGAATATTCTAGCACTTAGTGATCTTCCTAACCTATGAGCTGGCCTATGTTAAAAGAAAAATAGAAATATGTTTCAAAGTGCACGTATTATTAGTTTAAAATGTATGCATGATTGTTGATATTTTAGCAGAGTTAATGGAAAGGCTTTTTTAAAAACAAAGGTTCTGCTACTGTGAGTAGTGATACATATAACAAAAATAACATCTCTCGGAAACATGATGCTGAGCAGAAGCCAGACAGAAAATGGTTTACTCATAAGATTCGATTTACCTGAAGGTTCTGTTTCCAGGACAGGTGCATCTATGGTGACAGAAATCATCGATTCTGTCATAGATTCTGTTTGGTCACCCAATGCAGGAGAAACTTCAAATGGACAGAAGCAAGCCTTTCGGGAGTGATGGGAATGTTCTATATCTTGATTGTAGCATTGGTTGTCTGGCCACACATATTTGCCAAAACTCATCCATTACACATTTTAAATCAATGCATTATTTGTCATCAATCGTATATCAATAAAGTTGAGTCAGAAAAATGTCTGTGCTAGTTACATCGTAACATTTAATCCATTCAATCTGAATACACTCAGACCCATTTATTAAGAGAGAAAACAAAGAAACAGCTATCATCTTCATTATTTAGCTACAAGCTCTTATTTCCTTAAAGAACAATAATCTAGATCCAAAAGGCAGGGTTAGAGAGCGGAATCATGGTCTCCACATGCTCTCGCAGAAGCGAATTAGGGGCCGACGACATCACGCTGACAGGAGAAGAAGAATTATGGCAGGAGTATAGCGCTGGATACGCAAGTCTTTCTTGGCCCAATCTCTCCGGTCCAGGCTGCACTGTTCACGTGTGAGCCACAGGCCTGATGCTCGTGGCGGAGGTCAAAGCAGGATGGAGAGACCTCCCTGGAGAGCCCAGGCCCTCGTGGGCAGACTGGGCACTCAGCTGGTGGACGATACCAATTGAAAACTACTTCTCCTCTGCAGATGACCTGGGGGGCCACTCTCTCTGGTGCAACACGGAAAAATGATGACCCTGTTTCCATCTGCCACTCTCCATAAGCACCCTACCACAATTATGATGTTACAGCAACAGGTCTTTTGCATGTGAATTAGGAGTCAAATGGAAAAACCTATTCTGAAGTCGGTGCTCCAATCAGCTTATAAAAGAAGTGAACTAAACAAGTGTCTCCTGTTATATCTATCTCCCCAAGGGAGGGACATTTCATGTTTTGCAACTTTGTTTGAGCCCTATGTCATTGTGGGGAGACATTACTCTGGACACAATCCAGAGAATGCTAGGTCGTCAGAAACAGCTAAGAATGTGGCAGTAGCAACAGAGAGTATGGTCACAAGTTGGGAAATAAACTACGAATAACACATACTGTGCTTTAAGCATGGATATAAAATCTTTATCTCATTTAGTCTTCATATCAACCCTACTGCAGAAGTACTATTACTTCCCCATGTTTTACAGTTGAAGAAACTGAGGATGACTGAAGTTCAACAGTTTGGTCAAGGTTATAGAATTAGTAAAGGGCAAGGCAGAAAGCAAATCCAAGCTGGATTGTCATGCCTTTAACAATCCTGTTACGGTGCCTCACGGCAGAACGAGGAAAGGAAGGGGTGGACACTTCCGGCTTCGCTACTCAAAGTGTGGTCCATGGGTCCCCAGCATCACCATCCCCTGGGGCTTGTGGGAGTACACAGCTGCAGGTCCCACTCTGGATCTACTGCATTAGAAATGGCATTTTAACAAGATCTACAGGTGATTCGTTACAATTTGCTAAGCATTGCTCTAAACAAGAAAGCCTTACATTTTTGTTTTGTTTTGTTTTGTTTTTAATGTTTATTTATTTTGATGGGGCACCTGGGTGGCTCAGTCAGTGAAGTGTCCAACTTCAGCTCAGGTCATGATCTTACGGTCAGTGAATTCTATGCTGACAGCTGAGAGCCTGGAGCCTGCTTCAGATTCTGTGTCTCCCTTTCTCTCTCTGCCCCTCCCCCACTCACACTCTGTCTCTCTCTCTCTCTCTCAAAAATAGATAAACATTAAAATTTTGAGAGGGAGAGAGAGAGGAAAAGAGAAAATCCCAAGCAGGGTCCACCCTGTCAGCACAGAACCTGTCACAGGGCTTGATTTCATGAACTGTGAGATACTGACCTGAACCACAGTAAAGAGTTGGACACTTAACCAACTGAGCCACCCAGGCATCTCTAAATTTTTCTTGTTTTGGTTTGCTTTTGTGTTAGTCCCAGACTCCTTTGAGAATTTGATGAAAGTCATGGACTCTGAGGATAATGTGTGTAAGATTTCAAAGAGTTCATGGATTCATGCTTACAAGTCCCTGATGTAGCAAGTTTGAAGACGCTGGAAACAGTCCTTTATGCCTTCCATGCCTTATTGCAGCTAATCCTTATAAACTCCCATAAAACAGAAACTTGGAAGTGGCAACAACAGGTCAAAGCTGGACATTCTGCCACAAGAGCCAAGCTATCACACCAACCTGCCTAGGTGTGACTCAGCCACAGTGATTCTGAGGGGCGTCTCAACAGAACTTTTCCTCTCTGTGACAAGATCATCTTCCCTATCAAGACGGAAGTAGTGAAAGGAGCACTGAAGGAGTGAAGAGGGAGGAACCATCGCCTAGAAGAGGGTGGGTGGCCCAGCAATCCATGGGTGGCGAGGGTCCTCCCAGGTCCCGCTGGCATATCTTCCTGACACATTTCCAACCTGCGGAGTCTCAGGTGACAGGCTAATCTGTGACTTTAGCCTACTGCACTATTCTACATCATCAAGCATGGTTGACAAACAGATTAAATGTCACAGCCAGTGGACTCACTGGTAGTAGCTGCTTGGTGTTCAACGTTCAGAAGGAGCCTGTGGAAGACTGGCTTGATTAGCGATTGATTATAGAAGACTGTGATTGACTAGTGATGTCTGCCCCCAACAGCACAGGATAACATAGTAAAAGGAACACCAGCACCCTTATCTGCCACCGGGTACATTTAATCACTGCTTAATCCCATTGGGTTTTCATCCCTTTATTTAAAATGCCTGCACCAAGTGTGAATTCTGTGCGCACAACAGATGCACTGTTACCCATCCTAATGGAATATAAAACGTGTCTGAAAGAATGGAGAGCTATTTAAAACATATATATACTTTAAACACTTTATTTTCCATTAAAACACTTTGCTATACATGTTCTAACCAATTATAGATGTAGGGCTGTCTTTCTGTTTCCAGCTCCACTCCCCATGGAACTGTTTTTGCACACTGCACTATCTTTTTCAATTTTTATTTTATTTTTTTAAGTTTATTTATTTTGAGAGAGAGAGAGCACAAACTGGAGAGATGCAGGGGTGGGGAGAGAGACAGAGAGGATTCCAAGTGAGCTCTGCCCCCTTGAAATCCTCTCTCTCTCTCTTTCCTCCTCTCTCTGCCCTTCCCTTGCTCAGTCTCTCTCTCTCAAAATAAATATGAATGAAAGAAAGAGAGACAGAGGGGTGCCTGGGTGGCTCAGTCAGTTAAGCATCCGGCTTCAGCTCAGGTCATGATCTCATGGTTCGTGGGTTCGAGCCCTGTGTCAGGCTCTGTGCTGACAGCTAGCTCAGAGCTGGAGCCTACTTTGGATTCTGTATCTCCCTCTCTCTCTGATCCTCCCCTGCTTGTGCTATCTCTCTCTGTCTCTCAAAAATAAATTTAAAACATTAAAAAAAAAGAAAGAGAGAGAGAGGAAGGAAGGAAGGAAGGAAGGAAAGAAGGAAGGAAGGAAGGAAGGAAGGAAGATAGATTGTCCCAAGGCAACTGGAAGATTTCTGATGGACTTTTTTCCCCACTTACAAGTGGCTTCCCCACACCTAATCCAAAAGTTAAAATATTATGGAAAACTCACCACTATAGTCGTTCTGCACATTTGACTTAGTTTTCAGAATAACATCTCTATTCTTCCCCCCTTATAAGGTTACCAAACCACGTAATATTTCATCAAATTCTATATTATTGTGACAAGTGCAATTGGTACAGAGAGATTTGGGCAAAAGCACAACTTATTACTGGAGAGGATGCTACTCAATGATAGGGAGTATGCACTGATACATTTTACAGAGAACTGGAGAGCATTAGTGACGGTGACGGGTCACACCAGTGATGGCCATTAGAAGAGTCTCTGCACCCTGAGAACTTCCTAGTGGCATTCAATTAAGCAGGACTCTCTGTTAACCAGGATTTCCAACATATGATGTCCATAATGATGGCCAGAAGGCATAAACATCCTCATGTAACTCTGAGTTATAAAATGAAGGGGGACGGGGGTACCTGGCTGGCTCAGTTGGTTAAGTGTCTGACTCTAGATTTCAGCACAGTCATAATCTCACGGTTGTGAGGTTGAGCCCCAAGTTGGGCTCCTCGCTGGGTGTCAAGCCTGTTTGGGATCGTCTCTCTCCCCCTATCCCTCACCTGCAAGCATGCACTCTCTCTCAAAAAATAAAAATAAACTAATAAAGACTAAAATGAAGGGGGACAAAAGATTAAAGTTTGTTCTGGGAATCATTGTTGATATTTTCACTTTTGGGGGGGTGAGGGGAGCCTTTTGATATTAGTTTATACAATCCTATAATTTAGGAAACCTTATAAGCCAACTCTAATCATTTATGGAATAAGGAATGGTTAAAGGGGCACCTGGGTGGCTCAGTCAGTTGAGCACCCGACTCTTGATTTCAGCTCAGGTCATGCATTCGTGGTCATGAGATCAAGCCCCACATCAGGCTCTGTGCTCAGCACAGACTCTCTCTCTGCCTCTGACCCACTTGCATGCTCTCTCTCAAAATAAATAAATAAATATTTTTAAAAGGTTAAAAATATACATAGAATAAGTTCATTATCTCTATAGTGTTTAAATAATTTTATTGCACCAATACCCTGAAGAAAGAACTTCTCTCGGTCTCTGTTAATAGAAAACAAAAATAATAGTGGACAGTCTCTGGCTGAAATGGCGGCTCCACGGTCATCTGGAGCACAGGCTCTTTCTATTTGCTTCAGTAACTTGTAATTTCCATCCTCCGGTGTGCCTCCTGGCCCCCAGGTAGCTGCCGTAACTCCGTGTGGCATGCTAGGTGGGATGCAGAAAATACGAAGGAATTGCACAAAGACTGTGCTTTCCAACCAGCTCTGCCCCTTCAGAAAAACATCCCTAGAGAGCCCCACCTACCGGCCTCTGTATACTTATTATTTGTGCCTTTATCTATTTCTGAAGAAAATATCATTTTACAGCTAGGTACATGACCAGATCCAACAACTGTGAGCTCTGTCACTGAGGAAGAAAGAAAGAATAGATATCGAACAATCAATAGGGTTTCCCATAAAATATAGTCCTCACAGGACATTCTAAAAACCTGATTATTTGAGTGAGCTTGACCCTTGCATCTGGTGAGCACAAAATCCGCTTCTGGTAAAACAAGAGCCCTGCTTCGGGTGACCCCTGCTTCACTCCTTCTCCCTCTCTCCCTCTCCCCCTCCCTCTCTCCCTCTCCCCCTCCCTCTCCCTTCCCCTCTCCTTCCTCTCTCTCTCTCTCCTTTGTGGGATTCACTCTCTCTCTGACCCTTGCTCACTTGTGCCCTCTCTCTCTCCCTCTCTCACAAAACAAAAATAAAAACCTGATTATTTGATCAACAATTTGTTTCCTGACTGTCCAGAAAAGAGGGAAATTACCATATAGTGTTTTGCATCTATTAATCTCCATCTTTAGAAACGTTGCTATAAGTATGTCTAAGCACCATGGACGATATTTGCTTTATTCACTCTTTATATCCATTTCTACCCAAACACCACGTGGAGCATTAGTTCCGGGTGCCATCTCCAAGTCACAGGGATGCTGCCACCATTAGCAAAACTCCACTTCTACAAAGTTCATATTGTGCATGCTTAATTCTGTGCTTGTGAGCTTTTCAAAGCTTCTAGAAGTCAAGCCCATCTCACCAATTTTTGCCAATCAGTTGCATCTGAGAGCACTGGATGCTCTAGGCAGGCAGCAAAAAGTAGCCAACTGATTACCCAGAGTGCTCTGCCCCCACTTTCTCTTTTCCAATCTTTGAGGAAGTCAATATTTACTGTAAGGGTGCAGTAAAGTCTCTCTTCCTCAGGACCCAATCCAACATTTGCTACAGCGTATCTTAGACTCATTTGGAAATACATTTTACCAAACATTTTATAAGTCCTGACTTTGTTAGGAGGGTTTGCCCTAAAGGAGGTCACACCTAGCAAGGGAGATGAGATGTAGGACACTGAGCAAGGTATAAAAGAAAGACCTGGAGAAATTTTAGAGGAAGATCAATGGCTTCTTTAATTCTGCTATGTTAATACTTGAATGCGCCCCAACCCATGGCCTATTCCTTCCCTGAATCTGGCCCAAGCACTCCATTTAGTTTTGCCTTCATGAGAATACTGGATTGTCTCAGTCTCTCTTTTTTGGCATCAAAGTGCAATTCACCAAGCAACTCCAACCATAATCCTTTAGGCTAGGTTTAATTAATTTCTTCCTCTACTTTCCTCGACTCTAATGATCTCTAATTGCTTCTCTCAGATGCCCAGTGGCACTGGCACTGTTACTAATAACAAGACCTCAGTAGGACCAGTTGAGACCATTTTTGTTCCCCCAGTTGGGCCATAGCCATGGTCACCACCACCAATCCCAATCACTTAGCAACCACTGACACCCTTTTGCACCATGGCTCATGCTTCCAGAATTGTAGTCTCATGGATCCAGAAACTCACATGTGCCCCAATCTAGAACCACTCTTTCACAAGTACTGCTTTCATATTAAGTAAGATGTCTATACCTCCCCAACTCCACGTGTTGCAGAGTTCAAAATCAAAATGGTGGGGAAACGCTCTTTCTCCCACAGTCCTGGTAATAGGAATTCCACCTTCCCAATGTATAGGCATATTGTCTAAGGTCACACAGTCTTAATTCCCAGTGAATACAGTAGTTTGAGAATTCTGGGTTACTGATACACAAGTAAATAAAAACGCAGTATAAGCTTATTAACAACAGATGTATATGAGGAAGACAATACAATGGGTACATCCAGACAGTAAGAAAGCCCAGCAATACATACATAAGCTGTTTTTCCATCTAAAATACATTCTTTCTATACAGTAACCTATTTGAATTTCTCACCTACCCTGGGATGTACACAACTAATGCAAAATATCGTCATCCTCCTTTTAAGCATCAGAATACAGGGATGCCTGAGTGGCTCAGATAGTTAGGAGTCTGACTTCAGCTCAGGTCATGAGTTGAAGCCCCACATCAGGCTCTGTGCTTACAACTTGGAGCCTAGAGCCTGCTGCAGGTTCCCTCCCCCCTCTCTGCCCCTCTCCTGCTTGTGTGCTCACTTGCTCACTCTCTCTCTCTCTCTCTCTCTCTAAAGTAAATAAACTTTAAAAAATAAAATAACAACCCCTAGCAAAATAACACCAGCATTCTTCACAGAGCTAGAACAAACAATCCTAAAGTCTGTATGGAACCAGAAAAGACCCCAAATAGCCAAAGCAATCCTGAAAAACAAAACCAAAGCTGGAGGCATCACAATCCCACATGTCAAGCTGTATTACAAAACTGTGGTCATCAAGACAGTATGATACTGACACAAAAACAGACACTCAGATCAATGGAACAGAACAGAGAACCAGAAATGGACCCACAAATGTATAACCAACTAATCTTTGACAAAACAGGAAAGAATATCCAATGGAAAAAAGACAGTCTCTTCAGCAAATGGTGCTGGACAAAATGGACAGAGACATGTAGAAGAATGAACCTGGACCACTTTCTTACACCATACACAAAAATAAACTGAAAATGGATGAAAGACCTAAATGTAAGACAGGAAGTGCTCAAAATCCTAGAGGAGAAAGCAGATAAAAACCTCTTTGACCTTGGCCTCAGCAACTTCTTACTCAGCATGTCTCCAGAGGTAAGGGAAACAAAAGCAAAAATGAACTATTGGGATCTCATCAAAATAAAAAGCTTCTGCACAGAGAAGGAAACAGTCAGCAAAACTAAAAGGCAACTGACAGAACAGGAGAAGATATTTGCAAATGACATATCAGATAAAGGGTTAGTATCCAGAATCCATAAAGAATTTATCAAGCTAAACACCCCCCCCCAAAAAAATGCAGTGAAATGGGCAAAAGACATGAATAGACACTTCTCCAAAGAAGACACCCAGATGGCCAACCTACGCATGAAAAAATACTCAACATCACTCATCATAAGGGAAATATAGATCAAAACCACAGTGAGATACCACCTCACACTTGTCAGAATGGCTAACATTAACAACGCAGGCAACAACAGACTTTGGCAAGGATGCAGAAAAAGAGGATTTCTTTTGCACTGCTGGTGGGAATGCAAACTGAGGCAACCAATCTAGAACACAGTATGGAGGTTCTTCAAAAACTTAAAAATAGGGGCGCCTGGGTGGCTCAGTTGGTTAAGCAGACAACTTCAGCTCAGGTCATGAACTCATGATTTGTGGGTTTGAGCCTCATGTCAGGCTCTGTGCTGACAGCTCAGGACTGGAGCCTGCTTCAGATTTTGTGTCTCCCTCTCTCTCTGCCCCTCCCCTGCTCACAGTCTGTCTCTCTCTCAAAAATAAATAAACACTTAAAAAAATTAAAAATAGAACTATCCTATGACCCAGCAATTGCACTTTATCCAAGGGATACAAGTGTGCTGTTTTGAAGGGGCACATGCACCCCAATGTTAATAGCAGCAGTATCAACAATAGCCAAAATATAGAAAGAGCCCAAATGTCCATCAATGGATGAATGGAGAAAGGAGATGTGGTATATATGTACAATGGAGAATTACTTGGGAATCAAAAAGAATGAAATCTTGCCATTTTTAACAACATGGATGGAACTAGAATGTATTATGCTAAGCAAAATTAGTCAAAGAAAGACAAATATCATATGACTTCACTCATATGAGGACTTTAATATAAAAACAGATGAACATAAGGGAAGGGAAGCAAAACTAATATAAAAACATGGAGATGGACAAAACATAAAAGACTCAACTATGGAGAACAAGTAGAGGGTTGCTGGAGGGGTTGTGGGAGGGGGAATGGGATAAATAAGTAAGGGGTATTAAGGAACCTACTCCTGAAATCATTGTTGCACTATATGCTAACTTGGATATAAACTTTAAAAATAAATAAATTATCAAAATAAATAAATTAAATAAAAGCATCAGAAAACAGTCTTAGATAGATGAAATAACTTTCTCAAAATCTCTCAGATAGAACAATGAACCTTAACTAAAACCCAGAATTTCTGTCCAGAATTACTGTCTTCTACATCATTTGCTCATAGTATTACTCGTAATTTTCAGCTCATTGTAGGGTAGCCCTCACTGAAGGA
Organism: Suricata suricatta; assembly: GCF_006229205.1. Lineage (NCBI taxonomy): Eukaryota > Metazoa > Chordata > Mammalia > Carnivora > Herpestidae > Suricata > Suricata suricatta. The sequence continues at coordinate 72,996,808 of NC_043712.1, read as the reverse complement.
AAATTTTATCTTATTTTTTTAATATAAAGAGAATTTCTTAAAGTATTTCTTTAAATTCCAATTAGTTGACATACAGTGTAATATTAGTTTCAGGCGTACAATATAAGTATTAAATACTTCCACCCAACATCCAACTTCCAGCTCATCACAAGTACACTCCTTAATCCCCCTCACCTACTTCACCATCCTGCCACCCACCTCCCCTAAAGTTCTTTTTTGTAAGTAGGCTCCACACCCAATGTGGGGCTTCAACTTACAAACCCAAGATCAAGAATCGTATGCTCTACCAACTGAGCCAGCCAGACACCCCTGAAAAACTTTACATCTCCATCTTATTCAGTATCTGAAAACTATTATGGGAGTTTCCACGTCCTCCTCAAGTTACTAACCTTAATTACTCCTTTATATTTTTTATACTTTTCCAGAGAAAGATGGAGTTATCTCTTTCTCCTTGAATCTGAGTTGGCTTTGGTGACTTGCCTGCTCAACGTAATAACACAGACGTGACGTTCTGAGATTTCTGAGGCTCATTAGTAAGAAAACTTCTGCTTCTGTGGAAACCTCTTAGAACTCACTATTGAAAGCCTGTTGCCATGATGTGGAAGCCCAAGCGACCCTGTGGAGAGACGGGAGAGGGACAAGACTCCAGCTTGGCAGCCATGTGAATGAGACATCTTGGAAACGGGCCATCCAATCGTCAGCATGACAGATGTGCTGTCCCATGCTGCCTTGCCCAATTTGCACATGTGTGGACTACACAAATGACTGTTATTATTTTGGGCCACCAAGTTTTGGGGGTGGTTTGTTTTACAACATATAATTGGAGTCTACCTTTTCTGACGTTTTCATGCCTAAAAACTGTATGAAACAGAAATGTGGTGGGGCACGTGCTGGCTCAGTTGGTACAGGATGAGACTCTTGATCATAGGTCATGAGTTCAAGCCCTATGTTGGCCAGAGAGCTTACTTAAAAAAATGTGGTGCTATACATCACTGTATGTTATGCACAGCTATGCACTGTATTTTCATCTTTATTTCACTTATTCTATTTTGTTGGGGAAAAAAAAGCAAATGAAGAGAATATCTTCTGATTTGCAAAAGAAAAAAAGGCAATTAAACAAATTGTTTTAAAATGCCTTCAACCCTAAATAATAAAAATCTTATTATAAATATATTAGTATTTGGTTCAAAACTCTGTGGAAAGGATTAGGCCCTCAAGCTTTCACAGTTCCATGAAGGCCTTCTAAATATAGGAAAGTAAAACTGAAATTTATGACAGTTTGTTAATGGCATCACTTAAAACTATAACAGTTAATTAACTAATTAACAACTTAATTAACTCAGCACTTAATTTACTTACTTGAGTTCACTTAAATTCCCTAGATGTGATTTAATGAACTTTCAGTGTAATTCCTGACTAACCATGTAAATGGTGTGATGTATACTTCTTAAATTTAAAAGATATTTCTTGAAATTAAATGATTTAAGGCAGAACACAAAGGCCTAGAAGAGAGTTTTCATCTTTTCTTCAGTAGGGAATATCTCTGAACTTCTGGCATGTAGCAATTTTTCTGTTCCACCTTGATTCTTCCAAAAAGAAAATCATGGGGCACCTGGCTGGTTCGGTCAGTAGAGCATATGACTCTTGATCTCAGGACCATGAGTTTGAGCCCCACATTAGAGATAGAGATTACTTAAAAAAATATATATATACATATATATATGTATGTGTGTGTGTGTGTGTGTGTGTGTGTGTGTGTGTGTGTGTAAAAGAATAGAAAATCATATCTGGGTTGGCTTGTTTAAATGCATCAGCATAAGATTCAGAAATCATCAAGCCAATGTAGGCAAATTTCATCAGTTTATCAACAACTAATTACCCTAGGGGTGCCTGGGTGACTCAGTCAGTTAAGCATCTGACTTGGGCTCACATCACGATCTCATAGCCCGTGGGTTTGAGCCCTGCAGTGGGCTCTGTGCTGACAGCTCAGAGCCTGGAGCCTGCTTCAGATTCTGTGTCTCCCTCTCTCTCTCTGCCCCTCCCTTGCTTGTGCTCTGTCTCTGTCTCAAAAATAAATTTAAAAATTGAAAAGAAAAATTAATAATTAGTTATCCTATATTCTTAAGACATGGACACTGAGAGCAACAATAGTTGAAAAGCCCAGGAGAAAGTGCGTTATGAAACATTTCCTATTCCATGGATTCACTTATCTAACAAACACGGTTACCCAGCACTTACGCACAGTCATACTACTCAGTGTGTGCCCCGTGGACTTGTGTCAGCCTAGGATGGGAACACCCAGCTTCCTCCTGTGTGTCTCCTTTACTCTGACATGACTACCACACTCACAATACTTACAACACCACAAGTGTGGGCGTTTTCCCCCACCAAGGAATCCTCTGTGATATTGGCTAGGTGTCCTACAATGTAACTCGCTTCTGACACTCTGCTGAGTTAGCATCAAATCCCACAGGATAAGGGCTCAGTCCCACAAGACTGCCCCCCACTTCCTGTCCAGGATGTTACCTGTGTTTCTGAGCCATCAGCTATGAACCCAAGGCTCCCACAACCCCCTCCCTGGGTTTGATTAATTTGCTAGATTGGCTTGCTGAGCTCAGAGAAACACTTCCGTTGACCAGTTTATCCTTTTTTAAAGAACATAATAAAAGATACAGATGAACATGCAGATGAAAAAAACTGTCCCAGTCTGGGAGGGTCCTGGGTGCGGAAGCTTCTATCCCGGGGAAGCTGGAGTACGTTACTCTCCCAGCAGGCGGATGTGTTCCCTCCTCAGACCCCATACTTTGGGGATTTCTATGGAGGCTTCATCCTGTAGGTGTGATTGAACATGAACTCCACTTCCAGCTCCCTTCCATCTCTGGAGATGGCCGGGGAGGGGATGAAAATGCCAAACTTCTAATCAAGGCTTGGACTTTTGCCTTAACCAGGCCCCACCCAGAAAGTGTCCAGGCACCCACCTAGAGTCAGCTCATAAAAATAAAAGACATTCCTATCTCCCAGGAAATTACAAGAGTTTTAGGAGCCCAGTGTCAGGAACCAAGATCAAAGACCAAATTTTAGAACAACAGATGCTTCTAGTGCTCTTATTAGGGAAATTAAAAGTGTTTTAGGAGCTCTGTGCCAGAAACTGGGGCAGAGACATATATATATACATATATATATATGTTTTTATCTTACAGTCAATGCACTTACCAATGGAAGACAAAAAATGTACAGAGATTGAGTGTTTAAATACATGTACATTTCAGGGGATAATTATATGTCTATTGACTATAATAATGATATATTTAGGCTTGTATTTTGTTTATTTTTAGTTTATTTATTTTGAGAGAGGGGGAGGGGCAGAGAGAGGGAGAACGAGAGAATCCCAAGAACGCTCTGTACTGACAGCGTGGAGCCCGACATGGGGCTCATGAACTGACCTGAAATCAAGAGTCAGACACTTAACTGACTGAATCACCCAGGTGCCCCCTAGGCCTGTATTTTATAAGTCTGGTTTTACTTCATTTTTCTAGTAATTCATTTTTATATTTTACAAACACCCTAGTCTGCCACAGATTGCAATTTTTTTAAGGCTGGTTCTTCTACACAGATAGTTTGGGAAGCACTCCTTTGATGGGGCTAAGTACTGCAGCAAATAAACATCCGGGTAAGAGGGGCACCTGGGTGGCTCAGTCAGTTAGGCAGCCTACTTTGGTTCTGGTCTTGATCTCACAGTTCGTGTGCTGACAGCTCAGAGCCTGGAGCCTGCTTCCGATTCTGGGTCTCCCTCTCTCTCTCTCTGGCCCTCCCTGACTCATGCTCTTTCTCTCTCTCTCTCAAAAATAAATAAACACTAAAATTTTTTTTAAAAATACAGGTAAGAAACAGTTCCTGCTTCCATAAAGACTGCAGATTAATAGGAAAAATAAGATGTGATTGTTGCACTACTGAAGCATAAGCAGCACATTCTAGATGCTTCGAGAAGAGATGATTCCAAGCAGGAGAGATAAGAGAAAGTTCTGCAGAGGAAACTATTGAGCCAGACCTTCCCTAAAGGGAAGGGTGAGTAGGTTTGTTAGAAGGAAAAGGCTATGTCCACTTCAGACACAGTGAACACATGAGTAACGTCAAAGGAAAAAAAAAAGCACAGTTAAGTATTAGGAAAAGCATGCAGCTGAGTTTGGTGACAGCAAAGGGAACATGAAAGAAAAATCTAGAAGGGTAGACCAGGGGCCCAACTGGGGAAAGCCTCCTGAATGCGAGGCGGAGCAGTTTATACTTGAATGAGGTCAGTTCCAAGCTGCCACAGAACATTTTTAACCAGAGAAGTGGTTTTCTCCAAGTTGTGCTTCAGACCAATGAATTCAGTGAGAGAAAGATTGGGGGTTCCATGAGGACGGAACACCCCAGACTCTTCAGGGAGGACATGATAGACCAAGTCATCTCAAGAGCGTGCAGAGCAAGACTTGAAAAGGTGCTTCCTCCCCTCTCATAAGCAGTGATCAATAAATCAGGATACAACAGCAACGTACCCCATAAAACACCTGAGTAGGCAACGGGTGGCTACCATTGGTTCAGCATTCACTGTGTGCATTTTCGGGCCGGCATCTTAGATAATCCTTAAAATAACTCTAAGCATGAGGTTCTATTTTTATCCTCATTTTTCATATGAGAAATTTGAGGCTATAAAGGTTAAACACCATGCCCAAGGTAGGCAAGTAAACAACAAGAGCTTGTAATGAAATTCCATCAGTCAGGTACCACAGTCCATTTGGCAGTAATGGAAGAACCCCAAAAATGAACACCCAGACATGCTAAGGCCTTCCTGCACGGGGCAGGATGAGTCGATGGAAGAATTAAAATCCGTCCCAGATATCCACCTGACCATTAAGAAGCCCACTCTTTGTGAAGGTCTGGGATTGTTTTTTCCTCTGAAAGATGAGGTTAATTCAGACTAACAGGAAGATGGCTTTTCTTTAGTAAAAAACTGATGATATTTTAATGTCTATGAACACTTGTATATTATTCTTGCTTTGCAAAACAGGCTGCAAAAACAAAGGTGTTCTTGCCAATACAATGAGCCTGATATATAACAGTCCATCCAAAGGTGGACAATGAATATAGTGACAAACGTACCTCTGAAGATCTGTGAAAGGCAAAAAGCCAACGCTACGAAGTGTTACTTATTT
>NC_043712.1:72985205-72986516 GCF_006229205.1 Suricata suricatta | reverse complement strand
TTGCGCACGAACTGTATGTCAGGCCCGGTGATCGGCGTCAGGTCGAGGGGACGCTGGAGACGGCTCTTCGCGTTCCAAGACCGCGGTCTGGAGGGAGAGAGAGACAGTAACTAGGACATCAGGATAGATAGTGAGAGCTTGGTGGACTGAGGCTCCAATGCGCTTCTTAGGAGCAGGTGGATGGGACCGTGGGAGGCATTCTTCTGAGGGTGGTGACGTCCGAGTTGGGGCCAGAAGTTGAGAGCTCATGGGTCCCATCACCTGAGAGTCCTATCGCGGTCTTTGCTATTCTTGGCACGTTGACGGGAAGCGAGATAATTGCGGTTAAACAGGAGGTCAAAATGATCAGTCCACAGGGCCCTGGCGTGACCTGTGAGAGAAAGCTGGGTGAGGCGCAGCGGGGAAGCCGGGTGCCTGCAGGGGCCCAGGAACCTGGTTACTCTGCTTAGCACTCATCTGCACACCCGTGGGCGAATCCCAATTGACTGCAGGGAACTCACAGTCTGGTTTCGGCTGCCCTTGGTGTTTGGGAGGAAAAGCAGAGTTGGGGGGGGAGGGGAATGTCCCTTCTTCCTGTCTCTGGGCCTCAGTTTCATTATTTGTGAAATGAGATATCTGAAGTTGGCAGTTTCACGGGTCCTTCCAGTTCTGCGCTTGGAGGAGAAAAGAGCCTTCGGGGACTGTGTCTCACTGGGTTTGTAATCTCTTCTTTTCCATGCCTGAGTCCCAAGGCAGAAGGCTGTAGGTTCAAACTGCATGGGAGAGTTCTCCTAATCCTTCAGCCCTGGCGACCGCAAGGTCGCGGGTTTTTTTTTTTTTTTTTTTTTTTTTTTTTTTTTTAGCTTTCGACTTTGTGTGAGCTGCTGGAGGTCAGGAGCACCAGGGCAGGACCAGAGGCGGTCTCGGTCTGCCTGTCGGACACTTCCTCTGGTCGTAGGAGTGCGATGAGCGGGGCAGATTGGTAATTTTCATCTTTAGTTAGGAGGTAGATTTCCAGCTAGTGCTATTTGACCAGTTTGGACTAGGCCAGCAGACGTTTTAGAATAGACGTTAAGGCCAAGTGTGCGAGAACCTCCCCGCCCCGCGTGGTAAAAGAGCAGCCTCTTGGCCTGCCCTGAGAAGAGGAGGCCTCACAGCAGATGCTTTTGCTGTCATTCCATGCAGGGAACTTTCCTTCCACCTATGGACTGGGGCATTTTTAGTCCACTGAGGCTGTTTAAGGAGCCAAGCAGCAGCCGGCCTCCTGGGCGCGCAAAGCCACGGAGGAATTCCGTGGATGCCTACAGGTAAAGCGAGAACTAAAGCCGGGGG
>NC_043712.1:72983861-72985105 GCF_006229205.1 Suricata suricatta | reverse complement strand
GGTGGTTGTGCGGGTGGTGCGGGTGGTGCGGGTGCAGGTGCCCTCCGGGCCCGGCGCCGGGCGCGCCCTTGGTGCCGCCCGCGTGCAGGTGAGTGTGCTCCGCGCGCAGCACCTTGAAGCGCTTTCGGCGCCGCAGGAAGCTGCCGTTCTCGAACATGTCGCCGCAGTCGGGATGCAGCGCCCAGAAGCTGCCCTTGCCCGGCTGGTCCGGCCGCCGCGGGATCTTGATGAAGCAGTCGTTGAAGGAGAGGTTGTGGCGCAGGCTGTTCTGCCAACGCTGCGTGTGCTCGCGGTAGTAGGGGAAGCGCTCCATGATGAACTTGTAGATGTCGCTCAGCGGCAGCATCTTCTCGGCCGAGTGCTGGATGGCCATGGCGGTCAGCGAGATGTACGAGTAGGGCGGCTTTTGGTCGCTGTACGAGCTCTTCCCCGGCCGCGGCATCGCCGCCGGCGCCTCTACCGCCCTCCGCCCCCCGCTGGACGGCAGCGTCGCTCCGCACCCGGGAGCCGGGGCCTGGCGGTCTCCACTAACCCCCACTCGGCCGGCCCGGCCCCGCCACCCCGCCCTCTCTGCCCCCTAGGCCCTCTCGCCGTCTCTCTCCTGCCTTCTGCCAGCTGCTCGGGGGGCTCAGCGCCTGCCCCCTTGGGCCAGCTCAGCTCTGCGCCGCTCGCAACTTCTGGCCCGACGGTGGCCGCCCTGCGCGCGGAGCGGCGGGCGGGACGCGCCAGCTTCCCCGCCACACCCTCTCGGCGGCTTCCCCGGGTGGTCGGAGGCCGAGCGCCCGAGTTGGCGGTGGAGGCGTGAGCCGGGCAGTGCTCCCTTCCGGCCTCCTCTTGGCTTTTCTCTCGGTCCGAGGGAAGCTCAGGCCCAGCGGGCTGGGAGGAAGGACTGGACAGGCGGGACTCTGGCCCTTTAAATCCGAGGTGGCGCTCGTGCTCCGGGAGGCCGGGGCGGCGAGACTCACAGCGCCCGGAGGCTGCCCCCGGGCCGGGCACCTAGCCAGCCCGCTCCGGAGTTGCGGTTTTCCTGGAGGGGAGAGGCGAGGTAAGGAGAAGGAAGCTCGGCTCTGGGCAGCCCGCGTCTCCCGGTTCCCCGGCGGCCCGCAGCGGAGCGGGGGAGAGAGCTGGAGGCGGTCGCTGGGGGGGAAAAGTTTGGTGTCTGCGGCAGCGGCGCGGCCGGGCTCCGCGGCGGGGCGGGGGCGGCTGCGGAGGCCCGGAGGAGGCGAGGCCGGTCCGGGTCCGCT
>NC_043712.1:72905786-72983761 GCF_006229205.1 Suricata suricatta | reverse complement strand
GAACATCATCAGCCGGGACTACAAGGGCGTGCTGCAGGCCGGCGGGCTGCCCTTGGCATCCGTCATGCACCACCTGGGGTACCCCGTGCCAGGCCAGCTCGGCAACGTCGTCAGCTCCGTGTGGCCGCACGTGGGCGTCATGGATTCGGTGGCCGCGGCCGCCGCGGCCGCCGCCGCCGCGGGGGTCCCTGTGGGCCCGGAGTACGGGGCCTTCGGGGTGCCGGTCAAGGCCCTGTGCCATCCGGCCAGCCAGAGTCTGCCCGCGGTGCCCGTGCCCATCAAGCCCACCCCCTCGCTGCCGCCGGTGGCTGCGCTGCCTCCGTCGCTCCCCGTCCCCTCGGCCGCGCAGCAGCCGCCGGCACCGTCCACCGTGTGCCCTTCGGCTGCGGCCTCGCCCGCCGCCTCCCTGCTGGAGCCCAGAGCCCCGAGCGCGGCCGAGGGCAAGGGTAGCTCCCTGCACTCGGTCCTGGTGCACTCCTAGAGGACCGGGCGGGCGGGGGAGGCGAACGTGTGCTGGGACTCCGGGTCCTGGACCGCCCGGGAGGGAGAGGGCGCCCCGAGGCTGGGCAGAGCTGGGGAGCCTGAGCCTTTGAGGCGAAAGAAGGTAGAACAAACAAACCCGCAAGTGGATTCTCCAGCGGTTGAATAAATGTAACACTTCTGGTGTCTGTGTGTATACTATGTTGTACAATCAGATTCATGAAAGCCAGTTTTCAGGTAAGAGTTTTCTATTGTAATTAATATTGGAAGTCAATAAGTTATGGGAGGAGGGTGCGAAGGAATTTGGGGAAGCCTCACTCGCTGGCAAATTGGAAATGGATTTAGACCCGCGGGTGCTGGGAGAAGCTGGTGGAGCTAACCCCCCCCCCCCCGGGAGAAATCCAACGGAGAATGACGCTTAATACAGACCTCAGCCACCAACTTTCTCACCTCGGGCAGCGGCCTGTCCTGAACATCCAAGACAAAATTGCTATTCGCCAAGGAAATCTCGTTTTATTTAAGAAGGAAAAGAGGGAGCGTTTTCGTATCGTGATTTTCCTGGTCAGTTAAATGGGCGAGGACACAGTATCATGAATTAAGTCGCTTTGGGGAGGCAGCGGGAACTTCCCGAAGGATCTTGGGAAACAGTGCAGTTTCTTGGCTCTGACCCGGGGGTCGAGAAGGATAGAAGGAACGGCTAAAGCAATTAGTTTGCACAAAACAGAATGGCGGCGGCTTAAAGAGCAAAGCCTCAGCCTCTAAAAGTAAAGTTCGGGAAACACAACCAAAGAGAGACAATGAAGGCGACTTTCTACCTGCAATTCGTTTGTGTATCAATCGGATGAGGCTGTTTAGGAGCCCCCAAATGATGTTAATTCCCAGGATCCGTTCCCTTTGGGATTTTAAAGGAAAAAAACATCACTTGCACCGCGGGATTTTGTTCCTCTAAACAATGCAAGAAAAACTGTCACATCACCCGACCCAATTGCTCTTAGCGCTCCCAGGAGCGTCTCTTGGAGGTTTCCTTCTGGCCTTCGGACAGACGCGGGAGGATGACCCCGTCACTTGCGTGCTCTACGATTTGGTATTCAGAGTGCTGTTTGGACGCGTCTGTCTTTCAGGCGATTTCTTCAGTTTCAGTTCGTGAATGGAAAAAAAAAAATTGCCTCTGTCGTCCCTTCCCCCTCTTTTTGAGCCCCAGGAATAGCACTTTATTCGAAACAAACTTTTGGGAACGAAGGGGGGCGGGTAGGGAGGAGGCAGCTGCCCTTGACCTTCGAGTCACCTTTGGGTTGTGTCCGCGCCGCGTTCGGGTTGTGACTTTGTGACAAGTTCATGTCTGCCAGTGTTGTACGCGGTGTTTTCCATTAAAGCTTCTCTCTGGATCTGCCGCTGCCGGTGTGAAGGTGTTTCGCTGCTCAAGAGAGAAGGCGGCAGTTTGAGTGTCCGCTGGGCGGTCAGGGGACTTACCCATCCTTCCACCCCTTCCCTTTTTTTCTTAACTTCAAAGCTTCTTAGGAGGGAGTTCACAGGAGAGCCGCCGGCAACGATAAGTTTTCTCCACGGTTCCTTTTATCCGTTGGTTCAATTACCTCCTATTCGACCCATCCTGATCCTGCTTTCCGGACCTCTAGCCCACCTCAAGTGCTGGAGACCCAACTGGCAAAAACTTGCAACAAGTGAATTTTTTGTTTCCCACCGCCCGACACCCTTTCCCTTTTCTGAGGGCCTAGGGGGCGAGCCACGGCAGGGGACTCCGTACGCTCGGGTAGGTGCCCTTAAATCTGGGGGGCCGACCCGGGGCTGGGAAGTCTGCGGCCAGTCACTGCCACCGCCACCGCGACCCACACTAAGGAGGAGCGCGGGCCCAGCCACCGCGGCCGGGGAGACCTGTTGCGCACCTGCTCGGGGACGCTTCCTCAGCGAGGGGGGCCGCGGAGGCGTCGGCAGCCTGGGCCCCGGAGAGCCGGCGGCCCCCAGTCCGCGCTCGTCGGAGGGAACCTGCGGGCTGCAGCGGCCGCCGAGATGCGCGGGGAGCTGGCCAGGCGGCCCGGCCGGGTCCGGGCGACCCCTCTGGGGCCGGGAAAGCCGGGGCAGGTTCTCTGCTCTCCAGCCTCGAACAGGGCTCCATCTTGAACCGACTTCCCTCTGCCCAGCCAGGCCCAACGACAGCGTCCTGCAACCTTTCATCAGAAGAAAATAAAGGGCCAACAAGATGACCTGCACACAGTAATGACACCCATAGGGGTTGGGGGCGGGGGCGGGCAGGAGGATTTTGGCTACATCTTCAAATAGGTATTTCCATGCATTCCTTATTTATAACTTGCATTGAAGCATGCAACTAGTTTTGGTTTCCTCCGGGAAGCAGGTCTCAGCTTAGGTCACTGCCTCCTTGAGAGCGGAAACAGTTCCGGTGTATCCCCTGTGCTTTCGACTCGAGACTCTGCGAGGTTCTCGGCGGCAGTTTTCCTCTACACTAGTCTGATGCTGTCGAAAGAAGAGGAGACACTGACGTGGGGGTCACAGATTTGGAAAGGCTTAGGAGTCTGGCTTCTTTGTTCCCCTCTCCTGGGTTGGGACTCCTAGCTAGGCAGTTGGCTCCAAGTAGTGGGACACTGGATCCCAGGGGTTTGTTCAAAAGAATACCCCTTCTTTCTTGTCCACCTGCCCTAAAAGTGTGCATTTTAGTGGTGCCCAGGAAAGGGCACTTGCAGGAAAGGAGGGGAGCCCAAAGTGCCCTTTAGCGCCCAGAGAGCTGGCTGAGTGCCCCCCCCCCCCCCCCCACTCCTGAGGAGAAAGGAGCCTGTGGGCCACAGCTCAGGAATGAACAATTGATCCTTAGGGTTTTCCTGGACCTTCTTAGCACATAACCTCCTGCCTCTTGGTGGAAAACACTGTTTTGTTTTGTTTTCACTGGAAGCAAAGAGAAAAAGGAGAAGAGAAGGCAAAGTGACCTTAGAGATGATTCTACTCAAGTTTTTATCCCAGGAGGAGATCCAGATACCCAAAGGAAGCAATGCAGGGTATTGAGAGTAGAGAACATGGGAATTCATGTAAATAAACAAGGCAGGGGAGTTTTCTGCCAAAATTCTGATCCCAAGGGAGGTCCCAGCTTGAGCCCTGGATACCAATACTGCCCCGAAGACCCCTCTTAACTAAGATGGGATCCACAGTCTAACTATAACTATATTGTGTGGGAGTTTACCCCTTTAAGCTACACCACCCCATTCCCAAGCCAGGAACCTGGCAAGATTAATCTGGGCAGATCTCTGAGATACCAGGACTGGGAGGACCCCAGGCCCGAAGCTTACTGCTCATCACCAGAATCAGATTTTCATACGTATGTACCAAAAAAAGCCCCATGTATTCAGACATTGGCACCCGATTCAGGGCTTATTTTAAACATGCGAATAGGGGTCAAGCCATTAAAAAAAATATTGTCCTGGCAATAATCAAAGCTTTAATAGGGAACTATTAAAGCTAATAATGATAAGTTGATACGGATATTCCAGGAGCCCTCTCACCTGAGTATGTGATCTCACCTGATCTCACAGTTTTCTCTCTCTAGCGACAGGTCAGGAGAGAGAGAAAGTAAATTCTAGGTAGAAATGAGATGCAAGTAGAGATGCTTAAACATTTATGACCATTTCCATTCCCACGTCTAATAAAGTCACTCCCAGGATGCTGAGAACTAGGGGAGAGAACGGGAACTTGCATCCCTGGTTTCCAGGATGACAGAAAAGAATGTGGTGGTTTGGCCCATGTCCCACTTACCTGAGCGCGTGGTACCCTGAGCAAGATGGGCAGAAGCAAGGTAGAAAAGAAAGGCTTCAGTGTCGATACTTTTACAATGAAGGTGGGAGGAACACAGCCTGGAATCATCCATCTGATGTATTTCCTCGGGAAGCTGAGACAAGAGCCAAGGGCCCAGGGAGGACAAAGCTACGGCAGCTGTGGCACCCTTGCAAAGGCCAGAATCAGTACAGTTGGCATCTGGCACTTAGGAAGCCTGTCAGTCAGGCTGGCTTGTGGTCAATTATCTCCTTAAGTAGACTGGCATGAGTCCAGCCAGGGAGGAGGGCTGGTAGCATTCAGGGGGATCAGAGCCAGCTAGCTGCAAGTGGCACTGCTGAACTCCAAGCATGTTTGCTTGGGGTGGGCGCAGGGGTGGGGGTTGGAAGGCTGATCAACACGTCTCCTCCGGGACTCAAAGGTGACATTTGCATGCTTGGCACTTGTACAGAAAGACCCCAGAGGAGTCTGGACCCAAAATGCCTCAGGAGAAGAAACACTGATTGTCAAAGCCACCAATCTTTAAGTGGCATACACCAACAATTTCACCATTCCTGATATGCATAAAATTATGCAGAGATCCTGGTAAACTGTAGCGGGATCTGGTTCCTCCACTGGATAAGTATTTTCATTCTTCATTGCACCCGACTATGAAATGGGCATAAAGGATAGGGTGGGGGGCATGTTCAGACTTGGATGATGTGGCCAGGGTTTGAAGCGGAAGTCATGTTAATGGGACCACGTGGGTATGATTCTGCACGGGGGTGCGGGGGTAGGGTGGGGCTGGCTTTGGAAATGGGAGAGGAAAGAAGCAGTTTCAAAAGCCAGCGATAACCTGTTATAAAGGCAAAGTGAGGATGTGGAGGTGGGAAGTCCTTGGATTCCAAAGGGCAAAAATGGTTTCTTCAAGTCCAACATTTTCATTTTGCTCATTGAAACTATTTTCATTAACTTTATCTGTCAAAGCTGAAATGCTACCTTATACCCTTTGGGGGAGATTGAAGAGATCTGCTTGGGATTTCAGTTCAGTCTTAAACCATTGTTTAAATACTATGAGTTTGGCAAAACTCCAGATGTACTCTGTCCCAAGCACTTTTCCCCCTTAACTATCCCCCGTGTATTTTTAAGGAAAATTTAAGCCACATGTTGCTCTTTCCCCCTTGCATCCAAATGTAGTTTTATTGAATTTTAGCATGGTCCATGAAATTCAAATTCTGAGTCTTAAACTATAATATATTCATATGATCTACAACGCAGTCACATGATATGCACATATATCATTAAGCAGAAAATAAAGCATCTGAGAACTATAGTTGTATTATTATAGTAACATTTCTTTAGACTGAAGAACCATGCCGAGGATGCCATATTAAAAAAGATTTTATGAAATTCTCAAAAAAACTCAGAGAAGCTAAGGCAGCGACGCATGAAAATACTTGTAAAAGATGACTACTAAGAAAACGTTTTGATTACGTTTAGTCTGAAACAAATAGTTCGTCCCTGCCACAAGGAACAGGTCTTGTGTGTGCACGAGGCACCCAGGCTTTGCTTGTAAGTCACGGATCTCACTGCTGTGGCATCATTTAAAAAATCCATTGAAATAAGCTTTCCCATCTGAGCCCCATCCAGCCCCTGTCAGCACCTTCACAGACAGCGTGTTTTTACTGTTACTGCGGATGAACGCTTAGTAAGAAGGGAGCTGGAGAGCCTGGGGTCGAGGCCCAGCTGAACTAGATTCATTCCAGAAAGGATCCACAGCATTGAAACACACAGATGAAAAAAGGGGGGAAGAGAGAAGCGGGGTGGAGAAAGGGAGGAAGTAAGGAAAGAAACGGAGAGATGTAATCATGTAATACTGACAAAGGAGACATATATAAAAATATAAATATGTATGTACATATGTTGTACGTACATTTTGTATGGATGTATATACACACAAACATTGTATACATATATACATTGCATATACTTTGTAGATGTATATATAAATATACATTTACAACTTTCTAACCTCATACTGCATAAGTTTTCTCTCAGGAAACTGTAGATCAGTTCTTTCAATGTATGCGCCTATAACACTAATTACCTGAAGTGATCTTGGCTTAAAAACAATATCCATCTTCTCATAAAAATGTTTCCTAGCTAGAGAGGACAGTGCATTATATAACTAAGTGGCAGCCTCATTTATTGCTTAAAAAGATGAGGCTTTAGTCTGCCTAAGAATTTATCCCAGGCGAGAATTTTGTGACATGAATTTTGTCATAAATTTTGCAATTGATTTTATAAGGGTGTAACCTATATCGCCAGAGGGAAAGGTTTAAACAATGCTGTTTATATATGATGCAATATCATGCAGCCATCACAAGTAATGCTTATGAAATCTTACACCTATAGAAAATGTTTATGCACCAAATATTAACAGTGATTGGTGAAATTGTAACTCATCTTATTTTCTTGTTTTCTATATGTTCTAGATCATTTTGGATTGTCTACATACACTGATTACATTTTACTTATAAATTTTTTTTCTATTTTTTAAGTTTATTTATTTATTTTGAGAGAGGGAGAGATTGAGATGCAAACATGAGCAAGTGGGGGAGAGACAGAGAATTCCAAGTAGGCTGGGCACTGTCAGCACAGAGCCCAACATGGGGCTCGATCCCACAAACCGTGAAATCATGACAGGTGCCGAAATCAAGAGTCAGACACTTTAAATTAAAAAAACGAATCCGATGCTTAACAACTGAGCTACCCAGGTGTCCCTGATCATGTTTTACTTTAATAACCAGGGAAAAGATTACTTAAAGATCTATCCAGCCAGTATAATTACCATTTCAACAAAATATAAATTATTATTTTTTAATGTATCATCTTAAATATGGGGGAGGAGTGAAGAACTGATTGATTAAATTTACTTTTTTTTTAATGTTTTTTATTTATTTTTGAGAGAGAGAGAGACACAGCATGAGCAGGGGAGGATGATACAGAATCTGAAGTAGGCTCCAGGCTCTGAGCTAGCTGCCAGCACAGAGCCCAAAAACAGTGAGATCATGACTCAAACCCAAGAACAGTGAGATCACAACCTGAGCTGAAGTTGGCCGCTTAACCCACTGAGCCACCCAGGCGCCCCTAAATTTATTTTAAAGGCAAGGAGTGGCAGAGAAGCTAGAACCACACATACCTTGCTGTCTTCCTGCAGTGACTTTGACAAGACCCCTTGATGCAGACCCCTCTGGCAGGAGGAAGAAAAACAGGAGGGTGTCACTTTAAGTTTTGACTCTTGGGGACTTTTGTGAGAATTGCTGTCCCTAAAGCTAGACTAGGAAACTGTGAAAGGGTTGAAATTACAAACAGGGCTTGCTAAAAAATAAATCTCACTGTCTCTTTTGTTTTAATTCTCTCCACACACCCACTGTGGGACTCAAACTCACAACCCCAACATCAAGAGTCAAATGCTCTTCGGACTGAGACAGCCACGCACTCTAAATCTCACATTCCTGTTACCTTTTCTACCAGCGTCCTCTCTTTTCATCTTTTGCATTGCATGAAGTTTTGCAGGAGCCTCAAACTCTTTTTGAAACTAGGCAGATAATGAACCCTAAGTAAATACATTCTGCTAGCTTTGGTATTTCCTCCTAAATGAAAAATAAGATACAGTTTTCCAAAATAGTAATGTAATTTTCCTTTTTCCTAATTGGCAAATCTGTTTTGTGTCCTGCCAACGTTTTCAAGAGGAATGCTTTAGATACTATTTGTAAACCTGCATTGTGTCTTCCCTGTTTACACTGAAATAATTTCTTTTCAAACAAAAATGCAAAACCTGGGTTGCTGGGCTGGCTCAGTCAGTAGGGCATCTTGACCTTGGGGTGGTGAGTTTGAGCTCCATGTTGGGTGTAAAGATTACTTAAAATTTCCTTTAATTAAAAATACAAAAGTCTGGGGGTACCTGGGTGGCTCAGTCAGTTGAGCATCAGACTTTAGCTCAGGTCATGATTTTACAGTTCCTGGGTTCAAGCCCCACATCAGGCTCTGTGCTGAAAGCTTGCTCAGAGCTGTGAGCCTGCTTCAGATTCTGTCTCCTTCTCTCTCTCTGCTCCTCCTCTGTTCGTGCTCTGTCTCATTCTGTCTCTCAAAAATAAATAAATGTAAAAAAAATTTTTTTTAAAGACAGAAGTCTGTAAGTCCCCAGAATATGCATGATTTCAGAAGATTAAAAAGGCCTCAACTATTATGCCAGAAGCCTGATTAGCTCCAAATAGCTACAGATCATTGAGACTTAGGGTTGGTTTTTTTTTTTTAAATAAGTTACACCAGAGGACTAAAATTGTTGAAATTATGAGACTGAATTTTTAACCCAAGAGAGTTAGAAAGCCAAAGTATTTAATCAAATATATCTTGCTGCACCAGCTTAGAGAACAAAATAACATCCTATTTCTTTGCTATACAAAAATGTTTAACTTTTATCCCAGTTATTACTGGAAAACATCTTCTTTCCCCCCTGCCAGGGGACCCCCAAGCTGACTCAGGCCTGGTTACTCCCGCCTTACAAAGAAAAATATGTAATGTCAAATCAGTCTGCTAACATTGCTTCTCTTTTCTATTTTTGAGAGTGCGAGCAGGGGAGGGTCAAAGGGAAAGAGGGAGACAGAGAATCCGAAGCAGGCTCCAGGCCCTGAGCTGTCAGCACGGAGCCTGATGTGTGGCTGGAACCCACAAACGGTGAGATCATGACCTGAGCCGAAGCCGGATGCTTGACTGACTGAGCCACTCGAGTTCTCAAACTTGAGGCTCATGTGAATCCCCTGGGCTGCCCTCCGCCCGGCCCCACCTCCAAAGATTCTGATTCCGCAGCTGTGAAGCAGACCCCGCGATTATACGTTTCTCATAAGCTACCAGATGTCATGACGTTTGGGCCCCACATCACAGCCCTGAGAAGTTATGCACTAAATGATTTTTTTCCATCCGTCGACCTCAGTTACAGCCATCTCAGTCCATCAGAGATACCCAAACAGCTTTGAACGTCACAGAGAGGCATTAGTTAGGATCCCTGTCTCTTTTCTCTCAAAAACTCACTGGTGTCTATCAAATTTACCCCTCACTTCCTCAGCTGTCTGAGTATTTTATACTAATGCGTGAGAAAGGGCGTCTGGGTGGCTCAGCCATTGAGCCACCGACTCTTGATTTCAGCGGGAGTCATGATCCCACAGTCATGGGACTGAACGTGGAGACTGCTTGAGATTCTTTCTCTCTCTCTGCCCTTCTCCCTCGTTTGCATGCACACTCTCTAATTAAAAAAAAAAGTAGTGCACGAGGGAAACAAAAAAGCCAGAATTGGAGCCTCCCTGCTGTAAATCACATACAGACGGAATAGTCAGCTTGGAAAGCAGCAATTTTCTGACTTCATGAGAGGCAGCTGAGGCAGCAGCTACTTGCAAAACAAGTTAGTAAACACCAGAGCTAGAAGTCAGTGGTCTTCTTCTATTCTCACCTTTACATCCTAAGTCAACCCCTTCACAAAACATTTTACCCAATGGGTTTATGGAGCCATTCCTTCACTTCCTTAGTATGGTGCAATTATGTTCACAGAGCATGCTTTCCCATGATGCTTCATGTGACAAAGTGAGGCATGCTTTTTTAATTAATTTATTTATTTTGAAAGAGAGAGGATGTGAGCATGAGCGAGACAGGGACAGGGAGAGAGAATCCCAGGCAGGCTCCGCCCTGTCGGCTTGGAGCCCGTGGCAAGGCTCAAACCCACGAACCAGAAGATCAGGACCTGAGCCAAGAGTCAGAAGCTTAACTGACTGAGCCGCCCAGGCGCCCCCTGAGGTATTTTTATGTCCACTGTTTTATATAGGGGAGATAGGCTTTATTCTGAATTTTATTCTGATGGGTTCTATATGCATGCAGGCTTAGAGCTGTACCTTGCAGGATGGAGTTCACATGATGCATCAGTTAGTGAACTCACGCTTTGCCTAAAAATGAAGCCATTCAGCCAAATATTTACAAAAATGTTTTGGTTCTGCGGACTGAGGCACTAAATACTGTGCATTCTTTTTGTTTATTTGCTTGTTTAAGTTTATTTATTTTGAGGGAGACAGGGAGAGCACCAGCAGGGAAAGGGCAGAGAGAGAGAGAAGAGAGGGAAAATCCCAATGTGGGGCTTGAACCCGAGAGCCCAGGAGGGAGATCATGACCTGAGACTAAACCAAGAGTCAGACACTCAATTGAGCCATACAGGTGGCCCTATAAAGTGTGCATTCTCACAAAACAACTGGTACCAGACTTGAGCTACAATTCCTCTGATCCTAGAGAGTCCATGAAATTTTCTATAGCCTCATCCCATGTCCTGTGACAGACTCACACCCCTGTTCTCCAGGGACTTTTAGTCAGTGGCTTTAAAATGTGTAGAAGGGATGGAGGCATTGTTGGCTCTTAGTTGTCTTTAACTTAAAATGCCAGCTCCCAGACCTGGGTTAGTCTGAGGATTATTTCAACATAAAAGCACACTGTCCCTTTTATTTGCAAACACTCAGGTATATTCGGCATGAAAGGCAAATACCAATGCCTTGAAGATTTGAGTTTGCCTTACTCAGTTTGGCAAACTCAAATCTTCAAGGCATTGGTATTAGCTTTACTTCATTAAATTTAAATATTTATTATTTCTAAAAGTGCTCTATCATCATCTACCAGGAATTTCTCACTGGATGTTTTTGCCGTCCAGTCTAGTCTTACGGTTGGCTTGGACTTGACTCTCTTCTTGGTCTTTTTGATCTTCCCCTCCTCTCCAGCTGCTGAACTTGCCCTTCATTCTACTCCCTCCACACTCAGTTCCCACTGACTTCTTACAAGGGACAGTTTGATTCTCTTTGTAGACTGTAGCCATTGGGATTTCGCCTTTTGCCATGAGAGTGGTCTATCAAATTCTTTTCTTACATGAAGACAGGAGTTAAGATGTTAAGCTATTAAAATCACTTTTTAAAAAATCTATCCACACATCTTTATCCTACAAGCATTTATTCTATATGGTAGTGCAGGACCTATGCCCAGTGCTGACGGTAAGACATGTTCCCTACTGCACCAATTATTAATCTATTGTCTCTCATCTCCAAGTGTGCCCTTTCCTACTCTGCTCTGTGACGCCAGAGCTGGGACTTGGCAAACCACGGTTCTGCTTTGCCTGCCGAGTATGGTCCTGGTAATATGGGGCTCTGGTGGCAGTTAGCAAGGGTGAAAAAAGGAGAAAGGATTTTCTCCTTTCTGTTTGTTCCTTCTGGGGTTTCCTTTCTGCTTGTGATTCCTGGAAGCATGATGCAGGCAAAACTTCTTCACCTGGCAGTGCCTTCCTGTGGCAGCAGCTGAATCTGGTTGGAAGTTTTCCCAGCACTTGAACAACCAACCTCATTACCCGCCCCATCTCAGAGACCTCAGCATCAATTAGCCAGTGCTTCCTGAGTTCTGACATTGAGCTTCTTGGGGGATCACCTCTGAGTTTCTGAGTGTTAATAATTCCAACTTCCTCGCCTTGGACTCTCCAGTCTAAGGGGGGCGAGGGGTAGCTGCTTTCTGTAGTTGCTACATCTGATAGTTTAGACTTTTCTGTCTATGCATTCAGCTATTAACATCTTTACATCTAGTTAACTATTCATTATATTAAATTCTGTTTGTAAAAATAACCAGAATGCTTTCTGTCTCCTGCCTGGATTTTGGTGCATCTGCCCACAGGGGCGTGAGAGTCTGAAGCAGAAGCTAGTCTCCCCTGATAAAGATGTATACAAACTAAGTGCAGGAAAGCATGGAGGAGAATGTTCAGGTTCAAATTTATAATGTGAAACAACATGAACAAACATAGATTTGCTGGTATGTATCAACCAAGAAAAACAGTAAAAATTTATTCGCTTTTAGATGTTATAAACTATACTCTTTTAAAATAAAACTGTTGGGGGCACCTGGGTGACTGAGTCGGTTAAGTGTCCAACTCCTGTTTTCTGCCCAGGTCATGATCTTACGGTCCTTAAGTTCAAGCCCTGCATGGGGCTCTGTGCTGACCATGCAGAACGTGCTTGAGATTCCCTCCGCCTCTCCCTGCTCGCTCGCTCTCAAAAATAAATAAACATTATAAATAAAATAAAACTGTTAAAACATGTCCCATTTCTACAGTAGCACACCTGTGTGTTCTCTCTGCAGGGCTTCCTAGCAGTGTGGCTCCGAAAGGTGGCCGCGGTTTGCAGAGACGTCCTGTGATCTCGGCGTGCCAGGCCCTTCAGGAGCTGAGACTCTTCTAGACCCTCACTCTCCAAGAGTCAAGGAACAAAATGACCCAGTTCTCCCTGGAAGGTAGGAGGCTAGAGAGCCAAGCAGTAAAACAATCAATCAAATAAGGTCAAAACGAATTGAATAGGTCAAAGGTAAATAGAGTGTTGTTTGGAATTTCTCAACTCGACAATTCTGCTTATAGATGTAACATGAGGATATTGACTTTTTAAACTAGTTACCGTAATAACAGCAAGTAGGGAGTGGCCAAAGCCGGAGCCCTTCACTGGAGAGATTCTGGCTCACCGAAAGTCCCTAAGAATGTCCCAAAACATGATAGCAATTGGAATAAACACACTTCAGGGACTTTTGTAGTTTTCTCAGGAGAGCAGCAAAGATGAATTTAACAGTAGTAGTTTTGACAGAGTATTCAAGTGCCTTACAAACCACATAGCTACTGAGGGGCTCAAGAGAAATTTGAACATTATGGGGTCCACGCAAGATTAATCAGAAAACAAGTTGGCTCGTTACTTACTATTTTGCTGCTTTGGTATTAATATTTGTGGAAACTTTGAATGTTTCTAAAGATACTTTCTTCATCTTCTCTTCTCTGCTAATACAATACCTGACTTATGGGAAGGTTTGTTGAAGAGGAAGAAGAATTGAGTTAATACATTCTACTATTCTGAGTTAACGAAATTAAAATGTGGAGACCCTCTGCCTTACTGCTCTAAGTAACAACATGGGAGCACCTGGGTGGCTCAGTCGGTTAAGCGTCAGGCTTCGGCTCAGGTCATGATCTCATGGTTTGTGGGTTCAAGCCCCATGTCTGGCTCTGTGCTGACAGCTCAGAGCCTGGAGCCTGCTTCTGATTCTGTGTCTCCCTCTCTCTCTGACCCACCCTGCTCGCACTGTCTCTGTCTCTCAAAAATAAAATAAAAAGCATTAAAAAAATTTTTTTAAATAAAAAATAAATAAACAACAACAACAATTTGAGTAACTAAATCCTAGTAAGCTTAAATGGCTAGGAGAGAGAGATTCAGCGATTTTGCCGAGGTCATTTAACTACTTTGTGATGGGGCCAAGATTGGGTCCCAGGGCAGCCAAACTCATACCCCTGCTCTTATCCAGTGTTTAACTGCTATGAAAAGTCTCTGAAACTCTGTGTGTTTTGGTTTTCACATCTATAAAGTTGGACAAAAAAATGGCTACCTAATTAGGTTTAATTTAACCAATAAATAAAATCCAGTTTGTTGACAATCCAAATTGAAATTCCTATTTTCAATAGAACTGATTGAGAAATGTTTCTTAGTAACAGGAGACAGATTGAAAAAAAAAAACCCTCCTAAAAATTAGTATGATTTAATAAAGGAGGCCAGCTGAAAAGGGAAAATTGTTTTGGACAATAGTTTTTTAAAAAACTAGATCCAGGCAGTATTTCTTACAACTTTTCAAAGCCATGTGATGATTTTAAAACCACATTTATAGAAACAATTTCCTGGCTTTAAAATTAATTTTGGTATTACATACTATTTATGTAAAAAGTAACTTTTCCTGGTTTCTAAAATATTAAAAGCACATTAGAAGGAAAATTGTAAAATAATTTGAACATTACTTATGATGAAATTTTGAGATATGTCAGGGCAAGAAGGCAAATCTTGAAATTGACTGTAATGAAAAGTCCCGGTGAGAATGTGGATTCACCCAAGATGATGAGCAGCCGTGTCCCAGATAAATCATGGCGACTCTCAGCACCCCGGGCATCTATTTTTGTCTATTTCTCTCAAGCTAGCTCTCAGTTCTTTCTATATCCAACTATTAAATTTTGTCTTTCCTTCAAACCCCAACTTAAAAGCCAACTATTATAATGCCTAGTAGATTGTAGGAACACAGTATTTCCTTTCTTTTTTCCAGGAAGTCTTAACAACTTCCTCCACTCTCCTCTGGTCTCTGTTATTCTTTTTTTTTCCCCTTCATTTTTATGTCTTTTCAGACAGAGAGAGCTCAAGTGGGGGACAAGGGAGAGAGAGAGAGAGAGAGAGAGAGAGAGAGAGAGAGAGAGAGATTGAGAGTCTTAGGCAGGCTCCATGCTCAGGGTGGAAAAGTTCATGTGAGGTGTAGTTCTACGACCCCGGGATCATGACCTGAGTCAGAAGCTTAACCGACTGAGCCACCTAGCAGTCTCCTCTGGTCTCTGTTATTAAGCTCCCTTTTCCTCATTCTTAGAGCATATGGTCAGATCTCTGGCCTAGGGTGCCTTGATCCGGGCTGGGCGCGTCACTAGCTCTCCTGCTAAAATAACCTGTAGAGTAGCATGGATTTAATCTTCATGGAAATCTGCGTATTCCTCTCTGCATTGTGTTTTCCACACAGTACGTACTAAATATGAGTGTGTGCATGTGCATGTGTGTAACAGAATAACACTTAGTCTCCTTTGAAGCTGGTTTCTAAAGAGACAAATAGATCCTCTCTTGTCCAGTGTGATTTGTGTCTCCTGATATCCATTCCTTGTCTGCAACCTGAAATTATGTGAGGCTGATGGTCTCCACCTCATCTTCTTGTAACCATTGAGAGCGCTCAATTTAAGACATAACAAGTGCCCCAACTGGAGTTGGGCAACTTGTTCCACAAGCAGATTTAAATCAACCAGAATGATCATTTTAAAGTTCTAACCCTAGACATCTTACTATAAGAAATTGGGGCCTTTGCAAACATCATTCAACTGGCACCATGGTACAATGAGAAGGGCTTAAACTCTGAACCCTGTATCTGAAATTTACTACCTCAATTGCTTTAATGATATTAATTGATTGAATATTTATGGTCTAACCTTAATCTACAAAATAACCTAATATAGTAAGCCTAGTCTAACTCTCATTCCTATTTTACTCATAAAGAAACTGAAGATCAGAGAGTCAATTTCTTCCCAAGGTCACACAGCTAGTTAATGGTTGTAGCAGAATGGGAACTCAAGGCAATGAAACTCAAACCCCAACTCTTAACTTCAAGTGATACTGCTTTATTAAGTTTGTTAGCTTTCAGGACCTGGAGGGGTCGGGAGAGTGGGCTCAGTTGTTTGAGTGGCGGGCTCTTGATTTCAGCTCAAGTCACCATTCCAGGGTTGTGAGATTGAACCCCCTGTTGGGCTCCACACTGAGCTTGGAGCCTAGTTGGGATATTCTGTCTCTTTCTCCCTCTGCCTCTCTCTCTTTCTCTCTCAAAATAAATAAATAAATAAATTAATTAATTAATTAATTAAAACAAACAAAAATAAATAAACAAATAATTTCTACCTCATTGGGTTGTTGAGACAGTAATCCAAATGAACACTAGGTTTCTTTCTCCTGAAACTGTGAAACTTTATCAATCTAAATCAATCTGAACTAAGATCTTTGGTAGAAACAAGGGAGTCTCCAGGATAGTGTCCTAAATTCCAAACCCTGCTTTCCAACTGATTATTGGCTTCCCAATGACCCAAGTAGAACTGGGTCTCCAACAGGGAGCAAGATGGCCTTCCTGGGTCCTTAGCGATTTAAACACATTTGCTGTGAATGATTGAGGACTTTAAAGGAGCACTCTGCTGGTTTCATTGACAATAGCTTTTCCATTTACAAATAGGAACAATTGCGTGAATTTACATATGTATCAATCTGAGATGGGTTAGCTGTGTAAAACACTGGTGAGGAAAACAAGGTCTAGAAGGGACACTGTCTTCAGTTTCACAAAGGAGAGGAAATCTTTTACCTGCTTCCCACTGAGAAAAATAATGGACAGAGAAAGTACAAATGACCTATAGTCCCCTCCTCTTTTTCCACAACAAACGGTCAACATCCAGTGACAATATTATGATGTTGATTTTTTTAAAGTTGGCACATCATCAATTTTAATTTCTTTCTTCTTGCTTCTTTACATATGGTGAGATAAGGCCAGTGAATTCATACTTTCTGATGAATCATTTCCTCCTTTTGATCCTCTCCCTAACTTATTCAACTAAGACAACCTAGGAAGCCACTTCCGGGGCATTTACACCTGGTGCTACATAGATATTTTTTGTCCCTCATGTAATAAGTGAGGGGACCTGAGTTCTAGTGTCTGCAATTCCCTTTCTGCCTATTTGAAACCAGGAAAAGTACAGAATTTCTCTGAAATGTAGTATCCTCATTTAAAAGTGCTACTTCCATACTGATCAAGCACTCCTCATGGAAGACACGGCATGCTGCGAAAGTATGCAGGGAGGATATCTTGCCCTCGTTTCTCTGTGAAGCCCTTGCAAGATGAGGTGCCCAAAAGTTTCGTCTTGCTCCAAAGGGTGCTCATTTTCATCCTGAGGAGATCGTGCAAATGATCTTTGTAAACAGTTAAGTGTGCTACAAATTCTAGCGATACAGACATTAGTGATGAGGGTAGAAATGGTGATGGGCATGAAGAGAAGGATGCCGTGTGTAGGAAACGATTGATGCCGCTCTTCTGGACTCACTGAGGGTTCTGGAGAGAGTTCTGGAAAGGGTTCTGGAGAGGCAAACAACACCTTCACGGGTATGGGAATGGGACAGGAAATGGGAGAAGTGTCTGCCTCAGTCTGTTGGAAGGTTGATCCATGGAGCCTACAGCACATATGTAAACATTGAGTTCAAGTTCTTAGCAACCAAATTCCCAAGATCGTGAGTATATGTGTTAATAAGCAACTTAACATACACCACAGACAAGACCTCAGGCAGAGTTAGGCAGAAACTCAGACACATAAGCAAACTTCTCAATAAAATTTACAAGTTGAAATTTTTTCAGAGGATCTCCCTGAGAAAAACAGTTCCAGAACTGATCCCTTGCCCCTCTACATACTGTCATTTTTAGTATGTTGAGTCCTCCTTGCCATAACAGATCAAAGTGAAATATTTGACATCCACACTAGTTGCTCCTTGAAAGTAAATAAGATTAAAATATAGGAATGAGAAAATTGTATCTCTGTCTTTTTTTTTGCATATGATACCAAAACAGTTTCTAAAAAGAATCCCAAAGTTATTATACTCTATTACTCTCATTCTTGAAATATACATAATCGAGATTCCTGAATTCCTAAATTAGAGAGCTACATGCATATCATATCATGACTCATACTAAAGCCAAGATTCAGAACTCTAGAGCCAAATATCCATTTCATTTTTTGTAATGGTGTCATTGTGGATATAATCAGTGTGGATAAGAATCTAAAATAAGGGTTCAAAATTGTTTGTATAAATACAAATTCAAATGCTTAATGCCAGAGATATTTATTTTCTACTGCTCCTGTAACAGATTACCACATACATAGTGTCTTAACACAATGCTGTTCTATAGGTCAGAAGTCCAAAATCAGCTTCACAGGGCCAATCTCACCGTATTTGACATAAGTGGCTCCTTCTGGAAACTCTGATGGAGAATCTGTGTCTTTACCTTCTTCTACTTCCAGTAGCCACTTGTATCTGGTGTGTGGCCCCTTCCTTCACCTTCAAAGCCTGCTTCCTTTATGACATCACCTTCTCCTGTTGGGTAGTCAAATTTCCCTCTGCCTCCCTCTTACAAGGACACTTACGATGATAATATTTAGGGCCCCAGGATAATCTCCTGTCTCAAGATCTCTTCATCACATTTGCAAAATCCCCTTTGCCATATAAGTTAACATTAACACAGTCTGTGGATTCGTTTGGCGGAGCATTAGTCTGTCTACCACGTAGGTGAATCGCTCATAACTGGGGGCTTGTGTAGACCTCACCCAGATTTCCTAATGATAAAACAGCTTTTAATTTCATGTCTTGATTTGTTTATAACAGTGAGTTCTTTTTTTTTAAATGTGTATTTATTTTTGAGAGAGAGATCAAGGGAGGGGCAGAGAGAGAGGGAGACAGAGGATCCAAAGCAGGCTCTGTGCTGACAGCAGAGACCTAACACGAGGCTGGAACTCACGAACCACAAAATCATCACCTGAGCCAAAGTCAGACTACTTAGCCACCCGGGTGCCCCTCTATAACAGTGAGATCTATGGAGAGCTCCAATTACAGCAGCAGACATTGAAGATCATGAGGCTCAAATAAATAAAGTAAAAGAGAAAGTTGGGGTACCTGGCTGGCTTGGTTGGTAGAGCATGTGACTCTTGATCTCAGGATCATCAATTTGAACCCCATGTGTAGAGATTACTTAAAAATAAAACCTTGTAAATGGGGCACCTGGGTGGCTTAGTCAGTTAAGTGTCCGACTTTGGCTCAGGTCATGATCTCATAGTTCGTGGGTTCAAGCCCCATATCGGGCTCTGTGCTGACAGCTAGCTCAGAGCCTGGAGCCTGTCTTCCAATTCTGTGTCTCCCTCTCTCTCTGACCTTCCCCTACTCACACTGTCTCTCTCTCAAAAATAAATAAAATATTTTAAAAATTAATAAATAAAACCTTGGGGAAATTTTTTAAAAAAATAAATAAAACCTCGGGGCACCAGGATGGGTCAGTGAGTTGAGCATCCAACTTTGGCTCAGGTCATGATCTTGAGGTCCAGGGGCTTGAACCCCATGTCAGGCTCTGTGCTGACAGCTCAGAGCCCAGAGCCTGCTTCACATTCTGTGTCTCCCTCTCTCTCTCTCTCTGCCCCTCCTCACTCACACTCTGTCTCTGTCCCTCTCTCTTAAAATAAATAAACCTTTAAAAAATTAAATATAAAACCTTAAGAAGAGAGAGAAAGTAATAAATTAAAAAGTCCCATTGTAAAAAGTCCGTCATATTGAGGACAAGATGATTTTATCCAAATAGATCCTTTGTTTGCCCTCAATCTCTATATGTTTAATTAAAAGCTAACTCAAAGCCAATGAAAGCCAGCCTATGTTGAAAATCTTCAGGAGTAAGTAAAACAAAAGATACTCAATGGAAATGTATTAGTCCTTTAGATAAGTGATTCCCCTGAAACAATTTTCTTGTAGTTTTTGATACTAACATAATATTAAAAAACTGAATGAGAAATCTGATTTAGCACAATCTCCTAAAAAAAATTTGATTTTCCAGGAATAGCTAATTCCTGAAACTTGAGATGTGTCCTCAAATATCTAGACCAGTGTGTACAGTCTGACTAGCCTGTTGGTATAACCTTAAAATGTATTTGGAAGAGGCCTTTACAACCTAATTTAGGGTGAACAATAGACATTTAACCTTGCTAGAAAAATGCAAATCTATCAGAAGATAAATCTACATTTGACCTTTGAAGTGAGGATTACAAGGCAGGGAGAGTTTGATCCTCCCAGCATTTCTGATCTCATCCCTGAAGGGGTAGAGGAAAAAAAGGGGGTCTGGTGGAGGGGTAAATCTGATCTTAATCCCTGTGGGTTTAAGAACCATGGATCTACTCATAAGTAATGATATGTAGAGAAGCATCAAGGGAAGGAGGGAAAAAAACCAATGAGGATAACTGGTCCTCACTTCAATAAAAATGCAGAGGATCTTCACACTTCAACATTTAAAGAAAATCTCTGTGTGTGTGTGTGAGAGAGAGAGAGAGAGAGAGAGAGAGAGAGAGTTAATGTTACTGTAAATTTCAGGGTTTCAGGTGCCAATACCTGGTGACTCCCTTACAGACCATATGACAGAGCAAATTGTACAGGAGGTTATTTGATGTTCAAGAGGATTCATGACACGTGCTCAAGTAATACAGATGTGCTCATCTAAAAGTCAACTCAATTTTTTAAAATGTTTATTTATTTATTGTGAGAGAGATAGAGAGTGAGCAGGGAAGGGGCAGAGAGAGGGAGACAGAGAATCTAAAGCAGGCTCCATACTGTCAGCACAGAGCCCAACACAGGGCGGTGTTGGAGATGGGGAGGGTGGCGTGGGGGAGGGCCGGGGCTCAAGTTCACAAACTGTGAAATCATGAAATCGCTGAGCCACCCACCCAGGCACCCTGACTTAAAGCTCAATTTTTACTCTTGTCATTACTGAGCATGTGGAAAAAGTGTTTTGAATTCCAAATAGGATTTTCCCCCTAAAAACAATTTCATTTGTATTTACCTATCTTTTTAAAAGTAATCTCTATGCCCAATATGGGGAGTGAAGTCATAACCCTGAGATTAAGAGTTGCACAGTCTATCGACCAAGCCAGCCAGGTACCACACTCGCAAATAATTTTAAATGTCTTTTCTAATAATAGTATGGGATGGTTGGTATACTCCATTCATTTCAATAGTTGTGTTTCTAAAATACACTCTTCATTTTTATAACTCAAATTGAAGGTTAATAATCCCAAACTCCTGCTATGTAAAGAAATTGATGTGCTTGTGCTAAAAGCAGATCACATATTAGATTATACATTATTTCTGGGGCACCTGGGTGGCTCAGTCGGTTAAGCATCCGACTTCAGCTCAGGTCATGATCTCACAGT
Source organism: Suricata suricatta (assembly GCF_006229205.1). Classification (NCBI taxonomy): domain Eukaryota; kingdom Metazoa; phylum Chordata; class Mammalia; order Carnivora; family Herpestidae; genus Suricata; species Suricata suricatta. The sequence goes on along the minus strand of NC_043712.1, from coordinate 72,962,850 downwards.
TTGAGAGTTGAAGCCCCATGTGGGTCTTTGTGCTGACAACTCAGAGCCTGGAGCCTGCTTTGGATTCTGTGTCTTCCTCTCTTTCTGCCCCTACCTTGTTCGTACTCTGTCCCTCTCCCTCTCAAAAATAAACATTAAAAAAATTTTTTAAAAAGATGGGGCACCTGGGTGGCTCAGTTGGTTAGTCGTCTGACTTTGGCTTGCATCATGATCTCACAGTCCGTGGGTTCAAGCCCTGTGTCGGGCTCTGTGCTAACAGTTCAGAGCCTGGAGCCTATTTCAGATTCTGTGTCTTCCTCTCTCTCTCTGCCCCTCTGCCGCTCACACTCTGTCTCTTTATTTCTCAAAAATAAATAAATGTTTTTCCAAAAGTTTAAAAAAAGAGATTATACACTATTTCCAATAATGGGAAAACTGAGGCACAAGAACGAGTGGACCAAAACCAGCAGCAGGCAATGCTAGTCCAGTAAACTGACACTATACTTTTGACCTCTAGTCAGAGCATGAAAAATATACTAACCTCCCTCCCTAAAGCTGAACAGTCTTTTTTATTAAGATTATTAACTACAAATTAAAAATGTTTAAAAATTTTTAATCCTTTTTAATCTTTTATTGTTTCAAACACAAATTCCCTGGAAGATTACTTCAACTGTGTACTTCCTCCCGTCCTATGTTGACCCAATCATACTTATCTATGGATTTTGTTTTGTTTTATTATTTGATTAAGTCTCTGGCAGGCAGGGGAATCATGTATCCTGAATGGAGCATTTAGATTTTCTACTTTTAGACTCAAGGATTAGCTTTGCACTTGGGGAACCTTTGGGTAGCCTCAAACCCTACAGAATTCTGCAATTTAATTTCACTTATGAATGTAAAAGGCTTACAGCTGTCTTCACAGTTAAATGAGGATTTACCAAGATATTGCCCTCCCCGGTGACAGAGACAGCCTCCAAACAGCCGGACTTCTGTGCTCCCCAAAGTAGATGGTCTGACTGCGAAGGATGAAATTAGAACACACACACTCACACACACACACACACACTACATACCATCTGAGACTTTCAGAAAATGCAGATCTGGAGGGAAATCTTAGAGCATAAATTACTTTAAGAATTTTTCTTTTTCTTTTCTTTTCTTTCTTTCTTTCTTTCTTTTTTTTTTTTTTGTGCTAGATCTTAGTTGGAGAGATTTTTGCTCTTTCACATGCACAGCTGTGGCGTCTCTGGGGAGGTATCTTGCTCTTTTTCATTTTTGCATATCTGCCAAAAACCAAGATCTAAGCACCAAATGTGGTATCATAAGCCCCACATATGACAGAGGTAGATTCACCAAAGGATGTTAGACATGGAACTGATTAAAACCCGAGGTGGGCAGTGAGGCAGCCCCAAGGGTGGCATGAGGAGGGGGAGAGACAGCCCAAAGGTGGGGGCCAAGGCTTTGTTTTGTGGTTGTGTTTATTGTTATTGCTGTTTGTTTGATTAGTTCTCACTGTGGCCGTAACCATTTTCATAGACTTGGCCAAAGTAACGGAACTTTCATTCCATACTGGCGAGATAAATATTTGTTGCACAAACAAATCAATGAACAAACCTGAAATTGATCCTTGCTTTGTGACCTTGGCCAACCAATTTGATCTCTATGCCTTTATTTCTTTGTCTCATGAATTAATCCCAATAAACTCTAGCATTTATTCTGGTTCCAAATAGTAATAGTTAATATTTACCGAACACTTACTGTGGGTTGGGCCATATTCAAAACACTTCCATATACCAACTCCCTTAATCTTCACAAAATCACTAAAAAGTAAATAGTATTACTCTTACTTAGCGGACAAGGATTCTGAGGCAGTGAAGTTAAATAATGTGTCCAATGTCAAATATCTTCTTAAGTGGCAAAATCCTAGAAAATTGGACCCAAAACTGCATACTTTAATGACAATTCTATATCACCTCTCAAAAATACAATGGAAAAAAAAGTGAGGATGTGAATTTTTATATACCACCTCAAACTAGATCTCTCTGAAATAGAAACATTTTATTTTTGTTAGCAAAGAATATATTGACCTTAATCTTTGAATTCCACCCTAACTGGAATGCTCACCCCCTTTCAAAGACCCATCCTACCTCTAGGTACCCCACCTTAATGTCATCTCTTAGTTACATCATCTTTGGCTCTCATCTTGGGTCTCTGCAGGTGGCTCAGTAGATGATAAAAGAGAAGGCATTGTCAATTATTTGAAAACAAAAAGTTGAGTATTTGTGCTTTGAAAAATGCATAAAAATGTCAAATGAATGTCCAAAAAAAATCACACATTTGAATTAAAGTAATTAGGAGGGCTTATTTATTTATTTATTTATTTGTTTTAATTATTTTTAATGTTTATTTATTTTTGAGAGTGAAAAAGACAGAGCATGAGTGGGGCAGGGACAGAGAGGGAGGGACACACAGAATCCAAAACAGGCTCCAGGCTCTGAGCTGTCAGCACAGAGCTCCATGTGGGGCTCGAACCCACAAAGTGTGAGATTATGACCTGAACTGAAGTCGGACACTTAACCCACTGAGCCACCCAGGCGCCCCAAGGAGGGTTTCTTTAGAAATGGACTCAGTATTTATATGGAGTTTAAGGGAACCGCAAGGAATAATACACCAGGCTGGGGTTAGTAGCAACAGAACTGTTAACCACCCTCCTTGACCTAAAGGGAAGCAAGTGGTTACCAGAACCCTGAAGGAGAGAGTTCTGTTGAGCAGCCACCTTTGGGGTAGTAATGACCTTGGTTGGAGGAACATGGCCAGCCTGAGGCCAGAGGGCAGAGAAAGAAGAGGGATTAAATACCTAACCTCACCTTTATCTCTCTAATCTCCTTCTCACTAGCTAAATCCAAGAGGAAACCACTAGGCAAGGGAGTCAATGAGTGTAAATCCACACAGATTAGCCTCCTGGGGAAGGAAGCAAGGTAGACAAGAATGAAGAGTACATGGTGAGGAGCAAACACAGATACCTGTCAGACCTACATCCAGCTGATATTCACTAGAGAGAGCTGCTGTGAGTTCAGAGAGGTCAGGTTCCCAAGAAATAAATTCTGAAAAAAATAAATAGCTCAAAACTACCTATCCAAACCCCAAGATGTTTACCAAATGGTTTGATTTTTACCATCTTGTATCTATAAAACATCTCCTTTGTAAGTAATTTTGAAGAAATTCCTTTCTTTAGGCTCTAGTCTAAGACTTCAAGGTCAAAATGTTATAGTTTTTTGTAAGAACATTGTTTAAAATCCTTGATGAAGTAACCAATTCGACTTTCATCTCAAACCCATCCCTCCAAGAGACGCTTCAGCAAGTGGCAGGGTACAGTGGTTACTAGTTTTATCATTCAAGTATCAAGAACTTTCAAAGAGAAAGAAATTATATTCTGCTTTCTTATGGCACCCATCCATAAAGCAACTAGCAGCTTCATATCCTTTCTGTTCAAAACATCTTTATGTTCTTTTATTAGTGATTCCTCCTATTATCTATTCAAAGTAGGGTGAGGTTCTGTTCTGTTTTTCTTTTTCCAGTTAATAAACCTTAAGGGAAAACATTATTAGGTGGTTGCCTAAGATCATGTTGTAGAATAACATGGTGGTGGAAGGAATGTAAGACTCTAATCATTGTTAAACAGCAATACCTCAAGACCTTGATGGAGACCTCTCTGGTTTGAAATGAAAGGAATGACATGGTCTCGCTGTATCTTGAAAGATCACTCAGGTTCCTGGGAGGAGAATCCATTGGAAGTAAAGAGTAATGTCAAGAGAACTCTTCAGGAGGCCATCAGAGTACATCAACAGAGAGATGATAGTTTGGATGAAGGTGGTGTGGAAAAAGAGATATTTAAGTGGTAAACTCAACAGGACTTGATGGCAGATGGGATCTGGTGCATTAGGGAGAGGGAGGTGTTGAGAACAGTTCCTAGGTTTTGGGCTTGCCTAATTGGATTAATGGTACATCCATCCTTGAAATTGACCCTGGGAAAAGATCAGGTGTGGGATAAGGGAGGAAGATCAAGCGCTCACTTTTAGATGTGTTGAATTTTAGTTCTTTCGAGTAATTCAAGTGGAGATGACAGGAAGAAATCTCTGTGATGTGTAAAATGCCTAGGCATGTGTTTCTGGCACATAGTGAAAAAAAATCAGTGACTGTTGTTGTTATGTTATTATTATTATTATTCCTTCCATAATCTGTACCTAATTTACCCATCCAGACCAAAACAATACTATTTGCTTTCAGATAAAAGTTGTCATCTTATTTTCATCTAGTCTATTGCCAACCTGTCCATTCCTTATGGCCCAGTTCAGATGTTACTTTATCCGTGCTCTAAGCTTTTTCTTATTCCCAATAAAATCCCCAGCCCCTGGGATCCTGTAAAAATATGTGATTCTCAAGATCTGGATGTTGGCATTATTCCAATTAATAAACTCCTGACCAGAATCCCTTATGTTTCCAGCTCTCATGCTCACATTCAGTTATCTTCTCTTAGATATCTTCTCCAAAACCAATTTTTGATGTTTCCTCGATTTTCCCCAGAGGCACCCCTCCCACCTTCCCTTCCTCCCCTACCCATCATTTCAACCACATTCTTGTCAATATGGGGAAGTTTGTTTTTCTTTTATTACAATTGCCTAGCAAAATCTAACCCTAGACTGATCATCCTGTGAAGAAGACGTCTCCTCACCATGAGCAGTCAGTACATTGGAGCAACTATACACTTGTGCTCTGGTTCTTACACACAATTGGTTCCCTCCCTACGATCAAGCAATTCTTGTAAGGGTCCCTAAATTTCCAACCCACAGTCTCCCCCACCCCGTAGCTGTCAGCAGATGATTTTGCTTCTACAGGCCAAAAAAAGGCTCCAGATGGGGCCTCCACTTTCTGATGCAAATGCATGAACAGATCTGAATCTGTACCTACACTCCCTTAATTTCTTCAGATCATTAGATGGAAAAGGTCCCATCCATATAAAGCTACTTGTTACATAAACTCCATAATCTACCCCAAGCATCCCCTCCAAGGGTTTACCTTCTCTCCTCCATTCCCAGTGTCTTCCTCTGTATGACTCCCTCCCATCATCATTTAAACATGTTCAATTCTCTCCTGCCTTTAAGTCAAAACAAAAAGTCTCCCTTGCAGTCACAAAAGACACCCCCTTGCAGTCCTGTGTCTCCCCTGCTCTTCTTCCTCTCCCATCCTCCAGGCTCAGCCTCCACTTTATTTACTCTCTTGGAAATATTCGATCCTTCTTAAATCTCACTCCTCCCATTGCTTTCATCATTCTGGGTTCACCTCATTTTACTTTAACCCTTCTGATCAGTCCTTCCTTTTATGGTCTCCTCCTTAAATGCTGGTGTAGTCTGTGGGAGGCTCTCTTCTTTCTTGACACTTGGGCAAACATACTACTCATGTAGGTTGCAAATTACCACCTGTGCTGATGGTCCCCAGAGCATAAGTATCTCGCCTCCAATTTCCCTCTTGAGATTCAGAATCAAATATTCAACCATCTCCTGAATATCACTAATTAATCATCCCACAGGCACCTCAAGTTTATTAGGATTATCACATACTTGTCCCTTTCCCGCAAACTGCTCTTTCTTCTGTATTCGCATCTTTGCCACCTCAAACTTTTATGGGAGAAATAAACGGATCTGTCTTATGGAAGCTATGGTTATTTGGCTTCTTTTAAAATAACCAAACTGCCCTGTTAATTCCTTCTCTCTCCCAGCCAGAATGTTTCTTCTAAAATACAACTGAAACAATCTTACTACCTTGCCAATTTGATCAGCACTTTCCCCTTGTCTTATCTGTTTGTTTGTTTGTTTCTTTGTTTGAAGTTATCTCCATGCCCAACATGGGGCTCAAACTCACTACCCCAGATGAAGAGTGGCATGCTCTATCGACTGAGCCAGCCAGGCACCCCTTCCCTCACTTATTTTTATAGACTTCAGAGGGCTTATTATGTGATCTTTTTTATAGCATTTGGTAATATTGAATATTGATTAATAAATTATGAAGTTCATTATCTAGTGGAACCTAAGTTATAAAACGTAACTCACACCTATCTGAACAAGATAGGTTTCCTCCACTTCTTCAATCACTCTGGATGGGCTTCGCCCTCCAACTCCATTATCTGATGACCAATGAAAGGCTCAGCAATCTTTCTGATGATGAGAATTATCCATACATGATTCCCATATGTGCTACTGACCGCTGTAGTGGGAAGGAAGGAATACAAAAAAATTGAGAGAATCAGAGGAAACAACGCAGAACTCTGTTCAGTGAAAGACAGTAGAAAGTCATTAGGAGTTTATTCATATTGGCAGTGAAGGCCATGCCTGTAACCACTACGATGAAGCCATTATAAAATCTTGAGGTGCTGCATTTCTACCAGGAAGATGATTATTACAAATTTCTATTTCTCTTCACCTAATATTTGTTGAGCCTTGCCATGAGAAAATCTCCTAAAATAGTTCAACAAGTTCCACTCCCCCTCCAGAGAGGGGTGCTAGACTACTTGAGTCTTAGCAGGATCTCCCAGAATAAGGCCATCTTTGAAGTCCCCCTACATGCGTCCTCCCAAGATCTAATCCACTCAACTCTCAGAGTTGCATGAAAGCAAGGATAGTGCCAGACACTCCATCGAGTTCCAAGTGACCTCCTGCCCCCAATGTATGTTTTTTAAAAGATGTTAATTTTTCTACTAGTATAAGGTATTTTGTTTGATAACTATGTTGTCAGTGAGATTCTATCATGAAGTGTCATTTATAATGCAGTTGTTTTTCACAAAGCACTCCATTACACTTGTCATTTGGAAACACAAGCCACATTTTTGTGTGACATGCAGAACAAATTAAACTAGACAAATAAAGACACCTGGGCAACTGATACCTTCAGCTGGGTCCCTGCAAGGCCTCATTAGTTTATATTTACTTTCTCTTCTTCTTTTTTTTTCTTTTATTCAAGTTTTATACCTCAAGGAAATTAGCTAATCTGCATGTTAAAAGGCAATACGGATCATTTGGAATCCAAAGTGTCCTTGTTCATTGAGAAGTCTCCCAGTGATACAAGTGTTTGTTGTTTTCCCCCAAGGATTGTCGTTCACAAGGCAGAGAAGAAAGCAACGAGTTTTAAAGCAATGTAAACAATCCAAATTCCCAGTTGCAAAAAATAAATAAATAAAAGTGTAGCATGCTTTCTAAAGACGTATCTTAGTTTTAAACCCACTAAAGTTTTGAAAATTCCTGTTGTTGACCTGAGCAGGAGAAACACCTGAAGCCTTGAGGCAGAGTAGCTTTTGGAAGAAAAAACACACATTAATATTTCATGTGGAAGGGGTTTTTCAAGGTGCATATCAGTTCTCCAAACCAGTGAGATCGCTCACTTTTACCTCCAGCCATGTGTCTTTTGAGTTCCATTTGGTATAATTACCTCTAGTCTTACTCTTACTGTGTTTTATCTCATAAAAGCAGTTATCATTATTAAACAAAAATAATAGCAACAATAATAAAAATAAAGGGTATATAATGTTTTCCACCTGGACGGTACACAATAAGCGTTTTGTTGGCTACTGCTACATGTTCCTCACGGCCATTGTGGTAGACGGAATAATGGTTCCCCCGGCAGTTTATGTCCTAATTCCTGGTACCTCTGACTATGTTACCTTATGTGGCAAAAGCAACCTTGCAGATGTGATCGAGTTAAGGACTTTGAGATGGGAAGATTATTTTGGATTATCTGATCAGTTGGGTCCTTAAAAGTAGAGAACTGTTCCCAGCTTTGGTCAGAAGAAGATGTAACTATGGAAGAGGCAGAGGGATGCCATATTGCTGGCTTTGAAGAAGGGGGGAGGGGTCTTGAGCCAAGGAATATAGGTAGCCTCTAGAAGGTGGTAAAGGCAAGCAGATTCTCTCCTAATAACGTTGGGGACATTTGTATGACTGATATTGTACTATTTGTGCTAGGCTCTGTTGTTGCACTCATGGAATATTCCTGGAGCGCTTGACTGGACAACTGAACAGGGCATAACTCACGATGGGAAAATTGAATAAATGAAATAAAATAGCTTAATTTTATAGTTACTTTATGTCTCATTTTGACAAGAGTTCCTGGAACCAACCTTGGAAGTACCTTTTCCATTGTGACCTAACAGATGGGAAAAGTCATGATAAATATTGGGAAGGTGACCAAAGGAAAGTGAGGGGCAGGCCTTCTCTGAAGATGGAGTAGTCACTTTCTTCAAGATAGACATCCACATATTAGCTCATCAGACACTTCACTATTAGCTCCCATTAAGTTTTAGTTATTAATAATTAATTGTGATCCAAGAAAATGTTATATAGCTATGAAAATTTATCATATATATTCATTTTCTTCACAGATGTCCATGAAATGTTGGTAGAAAAAGAAGGTAATAGAACAGTATGAGAATATTTGCCAACTTTTATTTGGAAAATTTGGGGAGAATATATAACAAAATATTTACAATATCCAACTTTGGCCATTAGGCTTTCAGGAGAGGTATTTTCTGTTTATCAATATAACTTTTTTTTACAATGACTGAGCTACCTTATGTAATAACACATGTTTCTAAATGAATAACAAACTAATGTGAACTTTCCAGAGTTAGATTTCCATTAATAGCTGTGTGGGCATGCTGGGGATATAACACTTCCCCTCGGAGCCCCAGAGCTGGTTACGCCCATGGCAGAAAAAAGTAGGAAACTGACCTTGGTTGAGAAATACCAGCCACATTTCTCATCAGGACATCCTGAAAACCATTCAAACACTTATCAGTGAAGTGTGTTTGTCCCATCTGCTTCTCAATAACCCTCCAGGGATCCAGCCACAATCCTAGCCCATGCTAAATAACTATACAATGATAAAAAAAACAAATCAGCACCTTGCTCTTGGAGTCATAGATATCATTCCTGGACCAATCCTGAACTTTGCCAGCACAAGACAATGTTTAAGAAAGGCTTAAACTTAGAAGCTCACTAATGCCATGACTCAAGGTGCTCAGAAAGCTTGAAGTAAGTGATTGAGAAATTTATGAAGCACCATATTTTACCTCATCTGTAACTATCTGGTGAAGACCACCCTTGCATTGCATTCCTGGTATATAATGTTCGATGTTAGTCCTCCAATCCCGGAGCTCGCTGTTGCCTGTGTAGGACATGTCATAGGAGAAGGGAAAGTTGTCGTGAGTGAAGATAGACTGAAAGCACTTGTAATTCTTTCCAGTGGAGCTATGTGAAGGGCTTTTCATGCCTCTCAGAACACCAATATGGTTCTTGGGAGGGGAATAAGACAGACTGTGTATATGTATGGGGCACACTCCCTCAAATGTGATTTTGTCAACATCCAGGACTGGATGTTAAATTAAGACTTTTACCACAGCTATAGAAATACTACGGAGCTGAAAACTGTGAAGAGGTTGGCATTACATATCTTTTGTTGACTTAGAAAGGATTTTATATCATCCGTTCAAATACATTTATTGACTAAGATGGCAGACACTGAGTATAAACGTTTTGTTGATGCCCAAAAGAGGCAGGTTCAGCTGAAATTCCTCACCACTGCTTTTAAATCACCGGAGACTCTATTGTTGCAGAGGCTTAGACTTCTAGCTACAATTTGAAGAAATCAGCAGTAGCAGTTGGAGAACACAGCACTGAGTTCTGTGATTGAACTCTAATCACTCACTGGGAAACAGAGTTTCACGCTTAAGTTGACAGAATATTTTTAAGTACTGCATTTGTAGTATAGTAAAGATATAGAAGGCAAGATTTGATGTATAAGTACTTTATTCTAATATTTGTCTATTATAGTAAAAAAACAAGCAAAGCTTATATCAATCTTAAGGTTTTTATTCTTCAATTGCTTAGATGAAGGGAAACAAGTCTAATCTATCCTGGCTTGGAACATAAGGCTTTCAAATCTAATATAGTCAAAGTTTCTTATGATGTTCTTCGATTTAAGTTATATAATCTTAGGAATTATCTATATATACATTGAAGCAGCTATTACTGGATTTGTGGCCAGAGCGATGATATAATAAATTCATTTATAAGTATTCTTTCTCTTCCTGAAGTAGAACTACCAGCAGCCTTCTGATGGTGGTATGAAAACGGACAGAAGATAATTGTATGTATAACAAAAAACGAGACTTTAAATGATTCCATTTAATACCACTGATTGTACAAAAAGCATTTGTTTAATGTAGGACACTTGAGTGAAGTGTGATTCGAAATCCAAAACTGTTGAAAAGAAAGGACATTTCGTACAAAATTAACAACCAATTGTACAGGAATTATATTGTATGGATGTTAAGACTCTGTAATTTTTTAAAAAGCAGCATTCTTATTGTTTCTATTATACATGACCCTTCCTTCTCTAGTGAGTTCGTTATAAAGAGGATGCCCTACTCAATTTGCATTTACAATCAGATCTTCCTAGTCTAAGAATCACAGAATTACCATTTTTGGTGATACTAAAGTTTTTACATAAGTGTTAAATTCTTTTTAAACATTTTTTAAATGTTTATTTATTTTTGAGAGAGAGAGAGAGAGAATGAGCTGGGGAGGGGCAGAGAGAGAGGGAGACACAGAATCTGTAGTATGCTCCAGGCTCTGAGCTGTAAGCACAGAGCCCAAGGTGGGGCTCAAACTCAGAACCTCGAGATCATGACTTGAACTGAAGTCAGACGCTTAACCAACTGAACCACCCACATGCCCCTAAGTGTTAAATTCTTTTATTATTCACAAAAAGAAGTCTTATTTCATCATCTATCATCTCCATTGATGTTGTCATCTACCAAAGACATCTTCGGAAGTTCAAAGGCTAATGGCCAAGTAGAGAGGTCTCAAATTTTAAGATAATCCTTATGTTACAGTTTGGTTTGTTGGGGTTTTTTTTTCTGATTTCCACCTCAAAAGAAACTTCACCAGATTCTGCAATACATGAGTGTCGATGGCCACTTATAATTTTTAAAAATATGTTACGTAAATTTAGAAGCTAAGGTGGTATCTTTGAGTGTTTGGTATATAATCAGTGACATGAGATCTCAACTGGTAGGAACCCCAAAACATTTGAAATAGTGTCTCAGGCAGGAAATGAAAACACATGGTTAACGTAAGTTTTTGTTTTCCAACAGTCATCAGCTAATTGAATAATGGTTTAGCATTTCAGCAGCTGCTGGGAAGGGGCCCCAAAATAACAGCTACCACTGAGAGAGGTTAACCACTTGCTTTCTAGACACTAAGCTAGTGAAACACAACACCATTGTCCCATAGTGACAAAGGACAGTTGTGGTTCTTAGCTCTCTCTAGCTCCTGCTCCCAGCTTCCTTAGGATCTGGAGATGGACAGCTGTTGCCAGGTGTGTGCTGAAAGAATTCTCAGGAAACTCATGGAAATAGGTAAATTCACAGTAAACTTGATTTAAGTTCCTGAGTGGCCCTTAAAATTTACTTTTTCCCTGTAGATGTTTCGAAGCCCCAGTAGGGATCTACCTTTCAGCTTGTTCTAACTGTTCACTTCCTTTAGTGAGTAATCATCATTATCAGCATCACCAGGAACACCCTTGGTCCTACTCTTTGCTGGGTACTGTGCTAATAGTGCTCCCATATGGTATTTATCATTTTTTTATTCTCATATGACTCTGAGGTGGGTGTTAGCATTATCTTCATTTATGATTATGAAAAACGGTTTAGACAGTTCCTGTTTCACACAGGGGCTACGTGGCACCGTCCAGTGTTGGACCTGGGCAGTCTGACCCCACAGCCTACTCTCTTAACCCCTATTCTACCAACCACTCCACCCAATAAAGGAAAAAGTGTTCATCGTTGTGGGACATTTCACAGATTGCCAGTGCTGTGTTCATTCCTACCAACTAAGGAACCATATCATCTTCTCTAAGGACTCCTCTTTGTTTTATAAAATGTCTTATTCTTGCTCTAGGCGTAAACACTGCGGAGTGGGGAGTGCAGAGAGAAGGGGGCCTTCTCACCATGGAAAGCTGATTAATTTACAATTAGCAAAGGCTAAAAGGTCCCTTTCTGAAACTTTAGCTTGGGGGCCTAGAATTAAAACTTAGTCACCGAATCCTGACTCGTGTTTGAGGAAGAAGATCCATCACTAGGTCTCACATTTCCTCTTCCCAGCTCAACTGAGACAGTCCCCGATGGGGAGTTTTAGTGGAGAGCGTCTGCAGGTCATCTTTTATATAGATTAGTGTTGATTCTCAAAACTTGGTCTTCTGCTTTTTCAGCCATATATTATAAAAAATTTTTAATGTACAGAGAAGATGAAAGCATTTTAAAAAATTGTACAGTGGACAGCCATAGATTCCTTCTCACATAGATTCAACACCCATATACCTGCTACCTAGCTGGTAACATATTTGAGCATATTTGAATTTATAGTGACCCTTCACTGCTAAATACTGTGGTGTATATCTTCTAGGAATAAGAACATTCTCTTACATAATCACATACCCTTAGCATACCTAAGAAAATTAATAATATTTGCCTAATATCATGTAATACGCAGTCCAAATTCAAATCCCCCCAGTTGTTTCAAACTTGTTTCCTATGGCTGATCTTTTGTAAACCAGTATTAAGACAATGTACACACATTGCATTTGCTTGTTGCATCACTTTAGTATTTTTGATTCTAGAACAAACTTTCCCTATCCCTCCTTTTGTGTATGTGTGACACTAACATTTTGGAGATACTGAGAAGTTTTTGTATAATGTTCCACATTCTGTATATGTTTGATTGTTTACTCTTAGAGTCATTAACTTGTTCCTCTAGCCCTTATAATTTCTGTAAACTGAAGGTTTAAGGGTTTGCATTGATTTGGGAAGGAATATTTCATAGGTGATGCTTTGGTTGCTTGGGGTACATGCTATCAGGTATGTCATTCTTTCTGATCTAACATGAGATCTTTCTTTTGTAAAGCCATTTCTTTCTCCTTGAAATTAGCACAACATCTCTGGGATGATACTTTGGCATAAAATACACTATTCCACTACATCTTTTCAACTGACAGCTTTATAATCCATTGATGATCCTTCTATTTATCATTTTATCTTCATTGACTGACTTTCATTCTTCTGTAAAGAGCTTGAAATAATTATTTTTCTCCATGTGGTTATGACACCAATTTATCATGGGCTTTTAATTGGGGGGGAGTGATTTCAATTTTAGAGTTTTTCTTTTTTTAAAAAAATTTTATTTATTATTATTATTATTATTATTATATTTTTCAAAGAGAGCATGAGCAGGGGAGAGGGGCAGAGGGAGAGAGAGAGAGCGAGAACCTTAAGCAGGCTCCATGCTCAGTGCAGAACCTCACACAGGGCTCGATCCCATGACTCTGGGATCATGACCTGAGCCAAAATCAAGAGTCAGATGCTCAACTGACTGAGCCACCCAGAAGCCCCTAGAGTTTTTCTTTTTAACTGATTTTACCTTTTTAGAAAAGGAACACTTATAGAGTTCAAAGTTTAAAGTATATGAAGAGATATATACCCCAAAGAATTGAAAGCAAGAACCCAAACAGATATTTGTACACTCCTGTTTATAGCAGCATATTTTGCAGTAGCCAGAAGGTGGAAGGAACGCAAGTGCATATTGATGGGTGAATGGAGAAGCAAAATGTGGTACATTCACACCATAGAATATTATTCAGCCCTAAAGATGAAAGAAATTCCGACATGTGCTGAATGGATGAACCTTGAAGGCATTATGATAAGTGAAATAAGCCAGCCACAAAAAGATAAATACTGTATGATTCCACTTCTATGTGGTACCTAAAGTAAAAAAATTCATAGAAAGAGTAAGTAGAATAATGGTTGCCAGGAGGTTGGGGAAGCACAGAATGAAAAGTTATTTAACAGATGCAGTTTTAGTTCTCAAGATGAAAAGAATTTTGAAGATTGAATGCATAACAATGTGAATGTAGTTAATACTACTGAATTATACATTTTAAAATGGTTCAGATGGTACATTTTATGTTATATGTATTTTACCAAAATTAAAATTTGTTAAATTAAAAATGAAAGTATACAGACTCAAGGAATACCTAGATGGCTCAGTTGGTTAAGTGTTGGACTTCAGCTCAGGTCATGATTTCATGGTTTGAGTTCGAGCCCCACGTCAGGCTCTATGCTGGCAGCTCAGAGCCTCAAGCCTGCTTCAGATTCTGTGTCTCCCTCTCTCTCTGCCCCTGCCCTACTCGTGCTCTGTCTCTCTCTGTCTCAAAAATAAATGAACATTTAGAAATTTAAAAAAAAAAGACACAGACTCAGAATGCCTTTACTACTGAATTCTATAAAACATTTAAAGAATTAAGGCCCATCATTATCAAATTCTTCCAAAACATTGGAGAGGAAGAAAAAACACTGACAAACCCATTTTATAAGGCCAGCATTACCATTATACCGAAGCCAGACAAGGACACCATGAGAGAAGAAAATTACAGGGCAACGTCCCTGATAAATGAACACAGATGCAAATACCCTCAACAGATACTAGCAAACTAAATTCAACAATATGTTAAAGGATAATACACTATGACCAGGAGGGATTTTTCCCTGGGATGCAAAGATTATCCAACATTAAGGAACTCAATAAATGTGAGTTGCTACATTAACAGAATGAAGGATAAAAACCATATGATCACCTCAATAGATGAAGAAAAAGCATTCAACAAAATTCAACATTTAATCAAAATAAAAACTCTCAACAGGGGCTCCTGAGTGTCTCAATCAGTTAAGTGTTTGACTCTTGGTTTTGGCTCAGATCATGGTCTCAAGTTTTGTGGGTTCAAGCCACAAGGGCTATGCACTGACAGTGCAGAGTCTGCTTGGGATTCTCTCTCCCTCTCTCTCTGTTCCTCTGCTGCTCATGCTCTCTATATCTCAAGAGAAAGAAGCATAAAAAAAAAAAAGCTGTCAGCAAATTAGGTATAGAAACAATATATCTCAATATATAATGGCCACATATGATAATTCCACAACTGACAACATACTCAATGGTAAAGAGCTGAATGCTTTTTCCCTAAGATCAGGAACAATAGAAGGATGTCCACTGTTGCCAATTCTATTCGATATAGTACTGGAAGTTCTAGCCAGACACAGCAGTCAAGAAGCAAAAATAAATGACATCCAAAACAGAAAGGGAAAAGTAGAAAAGTTCACAGCTGACATGGAATAATATATACAATAGCTTAAAAATACCATCAAAAACAGAAATAATAAAGGCAGCAGAAGCAAATATATAAAATTTAGTTATATTTCTATACACTGACAATGCACTAATTGCAAAAGAAATAAGAAAACAATCTCACTTAAAATAGCATCAAAAAGAGTGAAATACTTAGGAATAAATTTAACCAAGGAGGTAAAAGATTCATATACTGAAAACTATAAAACACTGATGAATTGACATAGAAACAAATAAATGGAAAGATATCCCATGCTTATGGATTGGAAGATTTAATATTGTTAGTGTTCATACTACCCAAAGTTATCTACAGATTCTGTGAAATCTCTATAAAAAGTCCAATGGTATTTTTCACATAAATAGAAAAAAATCCCTTATTTTATTTTTTTATTGTCAAGTCAGCTGACACACAGTGTAGTCTTGGCTCCAGGAAGATTCTTGTGATTTATCACTTACATACAACACCCAGTGCTCATCCCAACACATGTCCTCCTCAGTACCCATCACCCATTTTCTGCACCCCCCCAGCTCCCCACCCCCATCAACCCTCAATTTGTTCTCTGTACTTAAGAGTCTCTTTATGGTTTGCCTCCCTCTCTGTTAAACAATCCTATTTTTGTATGGAGATTATATGGAATCCCAAATTAAAAAAAAAAAAAGACCCTACATAGCCCAAACAATCTTGAGCAAGAAGAACAAAGCTAGAGATATCACACCTCCTGATTTCAAACTATATTACAAAGCTATAGTGATAAAAGCAATAAGATGGCATAAAAACAGACACTAGGTAAATGGAACAAAATAGCCCGGAAATAAATCTACACATACATGGTTAATTAATTTTTGACAAGGGCACCAAAAATACAAAATGGGGAATGGATAGTGTTTTCAATGAATGGTGTTGGGAAAACTGGAAAACCACACACAGAAGAATGAAATGGAGCCCTATGCTACACATTAAAGAAAAATCAACTCGAAATGAATTGAATGCTTAAATGTAAGCATCTAATAAATCTCAAAGAAAACATAGAGGAGAAAGCTCCTTGACATTGTCATTGACAATGAATGATTTTTTGGGCATATGACACCAAAAACACAAACAACAAAAGCAAAAATAAAATTTAAAAATAGACAAAAATAAACATCAAATTAAAATGCCACAGCAAAGGAAACAATTGGCAAAATGAAAAAGCAACTTACAGAATGAGAGAAAATATTTGTGAACCGTGTATCTGATAAGAGCTTTTCAAAATATATAAGGTGTTCCTACAACTGAATGACAACAAAAAATTTCATAAAATTAAATTGTAAAATGGGCAAAGGACTTGAATAGATACTTCTCCAAGGAAAACATACAAATGACCAACAGGCATGTGAAAAGGTGCTCACCATCATCAGGAAAAGGCAAATTAAAACCACAAGAAAACATCTCACACCTGTAAGGGTGACCATTATTATAAAAGTAAAAGAGAACAAAATGTTTGTGAGGATGTGGAAAAAAGGGAACCCTGGTCTGCTGGTGGGAATGTAAAGTGATAAAGCCATTATGGACAATAGTGAGGAGGATCCTAAAATTTAAAATCAGGGCCATTATATAATCCAGCAATCACACTTCTGTGTATATGTGCAAAAGAATTGAAGGCAGGATCTTGAAGAGAAATCCACTTTCCCATGTTCACTGCAACATTTACTCACAATGCCAAGATATGGAAATAACCTAAATGTTCATCAACAGATGAATGGATAAAGAAAATGTAGTGTAGGGGTGCCTGGATGGTTCAGTGGGTTAAGCTTCTAACTCTTGATTTTGGCTCAGGCCATGGTAACACCATAGAGAGATCAAGCCCGGAGTCAAGCTCCGTGCTAGGCGTAGAGCCTGTTTAGGATTCTCTCCCTCTTCCTCTGCCCCTCCATTGGTCTCTCTCTCAAACAAACAAACAAAAATGTAGTATATACATACAATGGAAAACTATTCTGCCTTAAAAAAAAAAAAAAAGAAATCCTGCCATTTGCAACAACACAATGGATCTGGAGGACATTACTCTGAATAAAATAAACCAGACTTGGAAAGACAAATACTGAATAATCTCATTTACATGAAGAACCTAAAACAGTCCAATACACAGAGGCAGAGAGCAGAATGGTTATCAGGGGCTAGGGGGAATAGAAAATGGGGAGATGATGATCAAAGGGTACAAAGTTTCAGTTATAAAAGATAAATAGCATATCCACTAGATAGCCTGGTACTCATAGCTACAATACAGTATTGTATATTCAAAACTTGCTAAGAAAGTAGATCTTGTGTTAGATACTCTTATCACATGCACATCATCATCACCACCACCATCATCATCATCATCATCATCATCAAGGGTGTAGAAAGAAACTTGGGGAAGTTTTGGTTGTGTCTGTGGTTTTTATGGTGGTGGTTTCATAGGTGTAGTTATGCCCAAACTCACCAAGTTGCATATATTAAATAGTACAGCTTTTCATATTCCAATCATACTTCAGCAAAGCAGCAAAATATATTTGAAAATATACTTACAAGAAATCTCACTTTCAATCCCTCTCCCCTCTGTTCCCATAGGTAACTATTTTTATTCATTCCTGATTTGTCTTTCTGGAGTTTCATTCTACAAACCTAAGGAACTACATATACACATTCTTATTTTCCCTCCTTTATTACATATAAAGATAATGCAGAATGCGAGGCATAGATCCAATTTTATCCCTTTTCAAAAAGATTATAATGAAATAAATGGATTCATAGCTTCATATGTTTTAGATGTTATAGAAAATGTATCCCCTCTTATTGATGGAAACACACAAATTTCTGCAGTAGAATCTCTGGCAACTTCTATTTGCACTATTGCTCAAATGGAGAAGACTGTTCCAGGTGCGCATAGGCAGACAGACAGATGCACACACTATACTTAGTCTTGTAAAGAAACAAGATTTTAGATTTTGACAACAATTATCATCAGGTTGTTTTTTTTTTTGGCGTTTATTTATTTTGAGAGAGAGAGAGAGCGAGAGAGCAAGTGAGCGAGCAGCAGAGGGTCAGAGAGAGAGAGTAGAGAATCCCAAGCAGGCTATGCACTACCAGCACAGAGTCCCAGGTGGGGCTCAATCCCATGAACCTTAAGATCATGACCTGAGCCAAAACCAAGAGTCAGAGCCTCAAACCACTGAGCCACCCAGGTGCCCCATTTATCATCAGTTTCTAATTGACATTAGTCTCTTTGTCAAGGTTTCTACCCTTGGGTTTACATTTTCTAATGACATTGATAATAAAATCTTAAGAAAACAATCAATGTTTGCTACTCAAAACCAATGCATAGAACCCCCAAAATACATAAAGCAAAAATAATATAACTGAAAGGAGAATTAGATAATTCTGCTATTATAGTTGGATATTTCAGTGCTTCTCCTTCAATGATTGATGAAGTAGACAGAAAGCATACAGAATCAGCTAACTAGGCAGATCTTATTAGTGATACCTGCTGTTTCTCTGCTTACGTTCCAGTTGCTTTGACTACCAATCTTACTCCTTCCAGACGCCTGGCATGGAATGTGCGTAATGTGGTCTTTCAACTTCTGAAAAATTGAGAACTTGGAGAAATGAGAGCCTGAAAGCTGCATAATCAGCAATGCAGGGTATGGAGAACATGTTGAACGATCAGTCACTTTCACAGAGACTTGTTCCAAGAACTGAGCTGTTAAAGAACATTTCAAGCAACCCCCGTCACCAACGTAAAATATTCAGGAGGGCCAACCTGAACTACTATGCGTACAAGGACCTTGTAAACAATCAGAGCTGCTCTCTCCTCCAGTGTCCTGGAAATCACCCACCCAGGTCTCCAGGACCCCTCAGGAAATGAAAACCTTTGACTTTAATCTTGCAGGAATTTACACAGTAGCAATAATGCTCAAAACCAACCTGGAGGAGTGTGTCCTAATGGAGGATCTAATGCTATGCTAAATGGGAAGTCCAAGAGCTCTCCTCTAAGTCACTCTGGTTCAAGTTCTTATATCTCAGAGCTATTCCAATGATTTAGGAAATACAGAAAACTCCTACTACCCCTTCTCTTGTTCTCACTGAAGAGCAAAGGCAAGTACCAAGCCTAGAAGAAATACCAAGGGAGTGTGTATGCTGGCAAGTGGGTCATCTGGGAAAGAATGCCTGACCCATGGTTGTGACTTCGGGATGGGGCATAGTGACACATCACAGCCATCGGCTCCCAACAGAATTGTTTTCAAAGGCGAAGCATTTACCTGAGGCCATGAGATAATCAACACTCAAGGCATGGTGATCCATATGTTATACCAGCCATGGGGGAACTTGAGGAAAGTAGATAGATGACATAGGTCTGGTTGTACCTTGGAAGATCAATCCAGAACGGAAAGGATATATAAGAATATATAAGAGAGAAATCTGTGATTTTGGCACCAAGCTAACATTTCTTTACAAAGATTCCTTAGAGAAGAGGCTGTTTTGCCAGGTTCTAGTATGTGGCTTTTACTCTACAATGAATTCTAGACTGTTTTCATAACTTGTCTACATGCGTTTTCAAGTTTTGGATGAGATAACTTTTTTAAATGCCTTTGGAAATAGAAATTAGGAGGTTGACACATGCTCTTCAAGAGAATAAACAATCGACCTTTATCACATTTAACCAAATAACATATTAAGTAAATAGACAAACATAAAACTGAGGGTAAGGGGGCAACCCCGAGGCTGGTGAAGTTGTTGGCTGCTCAGACTTCCAAACTCTTTTGGCTTCCTTCTTTAAATTTGTCTTTTCAAAAAACGGTTGGGCTCCTTTGGTTTTCTTCTTTAAACATGTCTTTTCTAGAAAACGGTGAGACTCACATCAGCTATCACATGGTAAAGACCTTTGGGTAGACCTGGGAGGTTTAATTTTTCTGTTAAACTTGGAAAATATAAGGAGATGAAAAGTCTCTTTGTTAGGCAGAGCCCTTGTCCAGGATAGAACATACTTGCCATGATATGCTACCTTTTCCCTTTGGAGGTGTGTACCGATCATAGTTTATGAAAAGCAATTTAAAAAACTCTAAGACTGGACCCATGGAGGCTGGGCATACAGAAGAGCTGAGAGCTTTCCATAGTTATTGAACCTCAACAACTAGGTGTGTCAGACGAAGCCATAATACATGCTACCTCCCTCCCCACAACCAAATCCTTTTTTCTATTTTTTGATTCAAGTGCACACGAGTCTGCAGAATATGAAAAAAGGAGAAAGTGGAGAAGGAAGCTCGTCCAGCAGTTCTGTCCAAAATTGCCGTGTTTATACTCCGTGCTTACTAGGTTTGGTGCTAAGAAAGAGTTTTCCAACAGTCAGTCTGTGTCATAAACTAGGCCGGAGCACTTCATTTTGGCCCTTGGGAGATTAACCGGCCACTTGAATGCTGATTTAGTGCTTAAAGAACTAAAGACTTTAAAAGTCATGGGGCCGGAGCTTGCAGAGTTTTGAAAATAAATCTTTCAGGCTGCAACGCCGGGCAACACAGCTGCATATATTTTTAAAGGACCAAGGTTTCTATTCATCTCAAACAATTTCTGTGGATTCCCAAGTCAGAGAATGTCTTCAAATCATAGTATGTGTTCCTCCTGCAAACGTTCACCCCCAAAGAAACTATATATGAGAACATTTTTAAGCCTGTTAATGTGAATGCATATACTTTATGTCCCATTGGAGCAGTGGACACAAATAACAGTTTGTTATGGGGGTAAAAAATTTGGTTGACAAAGGACATTAAAAGAAATATCCGTTCATGAGGATAAAGTTAAAGATTACCCTCCTTTCACCTAAGAAAACTTTCTGTTCTAGTCTTTGCTGATAGTAAGGGGAAACCCAGTTAAAATCCCATTAAACAACCATCCCAACATCACAAGGGTTTAAAAGAAAGACTTAACATATTAATTTGCAGAACAAAGTCTGCCCAAGCCTACAAACAATCTATTAGCACATTTGACAGTGCAGGGCTTTCACACCCAGTTTTTACTACAACCTCGGGAAGCCAGGGCCTTCCCCCATCCTCACCCCGCCCCCAACCCCTTTGCACCTGGACCCTGGTTTTTGTGTGTGTGTTATGAAGAGGGTTATTTTGCCATGGAGAGAGGAGGACTTTCATGACTTCAAACATGGACATTAGATCAAGTTTTTATCTTCTCCCATAATCCTGTCTTTGATGTCACCAGACTGAAACCTCTCAGAATAGAAAGGGGGCGATGTGAAAAGAAGCCTAGTTAATTTATATATTTAAGTGCTGCTGCCCTAATTCGCGGGGTAGCATTTTCATTGTCTTCTGCTTTGCATCCTAAAGGCAGGCTTACACCAGGCAATTATGAATGGCCCTTCTGAACAAATAATTGAAATTCACAAGTTGTGGGGTAGGGTTAAACAAGTCTGGGTTGGAGGTGTGAGGTCATACATATTCCCTTGGGCATTATTCAAGTCACAGACACTCTCCTCACGGGATGAATATTTGTCTTACATCAGCTTTAATGGGAACTAATCAGGTAAGCAATGTGTACTAAGGATTAAATAATCCTGGGGGGTCACTCCTTACAAGGCAATCAGGGTTTGCTCTGTGAAAACAGCAAATTCTCCAGGAAACGTGAGGTTCCAACATGGTTGTCCAGTTTCAAAATCGGGACTAAATATAAAATGGATTCGATTTCTGGAAAAGAAGTCTTGGGGTAAGAAAAATGGTGACCTGTGGAAATTCTGAGTTCTACCATTCCAACAATTTATCTTTTCTACACAGCCAGACTAGCGTCTACAAAGGAAGCTTGGCGTGAATGTTCAAGGACAGTACATTTGCACATGTGCCTTTATACTCACACACCCTCAGATCATGAATTAGAAATTAATTACTCCATGGCAAATTCTGCCCTCATGTGTATGTCCAAATTGCCTAATATAGTGGCATGTTCTACAAGGAAGATTGATCCTGCCTTGTAAAACATAATAGGATCTTGCATTATCATGAGTATTTGTTCTAAAGTTGAATTCAGCATAAGGCAGCACAAATAGAATGGGTCCTGTTCACTGAACTTTTATTTTTTATATTTTTAAATGTTTATTTATTGGGGGTGGAGGGGAGCGCATACACAAGTAGGGGAGGGGCAGAGGGAGGGGGTCAGAGGACCTAAAGCAGGCTCTGTGCTGACAGCAGAGAGCCCAATTTGGGGCTCGAACTCATGAACTGGGAGGTCATGACCTGAGCCAACGTCAGAGGCTGAACCAACTAAGCGACCCAGGCGCCCCTATTCACTGAACTTTTAAAAGAATATCTTAATTAAAGTAAGGGGACTCTCATTTCCAAGTCTGTCTTACTACTCAGGACTCCGAATTAATGGCCCCTACCACATCCTAGTGAAAAAGCCAGTGAATCTCAACAGGACTGTTGTAATAAAAACAAACAAACAAAAAATGCTAATGAGGAGTCTTGTCTTTCTTCCTTGTTTCTTAGTACCTATGAGCTGTGTGGAGTGGAAATAAAAAATATGCAAATTGAAGAGTGTGAATGATAATATTGACTGATAAAAATGCTAAATTATTTGGTGATTCATTTGGTGACTTTTCTGGAAGTTTCTAAACTCTACCAACTATACCTGTATGAAAGACTCTAACTTTTTCTACCCCATACAAGGAAATTTGTTGTGTTCTCCCAACAAGATTTTCTGAGGTTAAAATTTAGAGCAACGAAAAGGACTGTTTCCCCTGCCTAAAATCTGAATTAATATTGTGATCTTCTCATATGAAATTCTGGTTTCTCTTCTTTGTTCCAGAAAGTGTTTGGATTGCCAAGGAAGTCTCAGAATAAAATGAAACGGTTGGACTTGCAGAAATGTATAGTCATCTCTACAGATGTGTGGAATACAGGTAAGCAAAAGTACACAGACACAGATACAGAAGTTCATTGCAATGTCATTTGTAATCATAAGTTGTAAATTTTGTTCATGCCTCTTAATAGGGACTTAAGTAAATATGGTACTTCTGTGAAATGGATGGAGCCACTAAAAAGAATGAGTTTAGGGGCGCCTGGGTGGCTTAGTTGGTTGAGCATCCAACTTCAGCTCGGATCACTATCTCATGTCCATGAGTTTGAGCCTTGTGTTGGGCTGTCTCCTCATAGCCTGAGGCTGCTTTGGATTGTGCATCTCCCTCCATCTCTGCTCCTCCCCTGCTTGCTCGTTCTCGCTCTCTCTCCCCTCAAAAATAAATAAAAATTTTTTTTAATTTTTTAAAGAATGAGTTTAGATTCAGAGATGGTTTATGGAATTTAGAGCCCTAAACATCAAAAATATTATGGTGTTCCCTAATAATTCCAATTTTAAATAAATTTAAACCATGAAACTCAAAACTCCTTTTGTGCTAAATCAAAATAGCTTCTTTCTAGATTTTTTTAGATTTTGAAAGAATCTTGAAACACACTTTGTATAAATTTATCAAAATAGGTTCTTTCCTTCTTTCCTCCCTCCCTCCTCCTTTCCTTTCCTTCCTTTTTTTCCCCCCTTCCTTTCTTTTATCTGCCTCTACTTTGCTGGTGCCCCACATAAGTGCCTGTCAAGAAATGCAGCATTTGATAGAGCTATATATATTTGTAGAAATTATGTGGGAGATGTATTGTTAAGAAAAAAAGAGATCGGATATCACATATAGTGTGGCAATATTTATCAGAAAATATTAGTTTTGAGTGCCTAGAAACATTTATAGAACTACCTATAAGCAACTGGTAATGGTGGTTCACACTAAGAAATGGGATACGATTGTGGGGAACATGAGAGAAATGGATATTCTTATTTTTCACTTAATACCCTTTCATACTGTTTTAAGACGTATTTTATCATAAGAATGTATTTATTTAATGTTTTGAAGAAAAATTAAAAGATCAAGAAACTGGGAGTATAAAATTTTATTTTATTTTGAGAGACAGAGTGAGTGGGGGAGGGACAGAGAGAGAGGGAGACACAGAATGTGAAGCAGGCTCCAGGCTCTGAGCTGTCAGCACAGAGCCTTAACTGGGGCTTGAACCCACGGACTGTGAGATCATGACCTGAGCTGAAGTGGGACGCTTAACCAACTGAGCCACCCAGGCGCCCCCTGGGAGTATAAAATTTCAACAATCCCATCGGTGTGGATGTGGTTGCTGGATGAAGCCCCTAGACTTGCGGCTTCCTAACAGCGATGCTCAACCACCTCAGTGTGAACGAAAATCACAAAGTGAATTCTTCCCATCCCAGCAAGCGGAATGGATTTACTCTGAAACAAAACACAGCATTTCCATTTTTACCACCATTTGGGTTTGGTTCCTTGACTTAAAGACTTTTATGATCCTCAGTTTTTCTGGTGCAATAGAGAAATATAGTATTGGAAAATCAAAAGGCAGAGAGGGACAAAACAGTGGTCAAGAGGCAGGCTGTGTCGGAGAGCCTGTATTTGAATCTTGCCCTCAATACTTACTAACTTTGGGACCTTGGGCAAGTTACTTAATCTCTCTGTTCCTCAGTGCCTTTCTCTGTATAATGGAAATAACAGTTCTCATTTTAAAGCATTATTGGAAAATTAAATAAGACTGTGTACTATGATTGGACCATTGCTGTGTACATAATAAGCACTTAATAATTACTGGCTATGATTACAGATTTTTAAAATCTTATTTATTTATCGATCGAGAGAGCACAAGTGCTTGCCTCATGTGCGCATAAGTGGGGAAGGGGCAAAAGGAGAGGGAGAGAGACCATCTTAAGCACCTGCTCAGCATGGAGCCCAGGGAAGGGCTCAACCATGAGATGAGGACCTGAGTGGAAATCAAGAGTCAGATGCTTAACTGACTGAGCCAACCAGGCACCCCGAGATTTTTTATCTTAATAAGTGCTAGGAGTGACATTCTCACGTAGAGAATCTGATTGAATCCTCTGAGCAAGAGGTAAGAGGTTCGAAAACCTGAGTGACCGTCCATGGGACTAACCATGGATCATTCTAGCACATATTTTATTCTTTGGTTTTCCACAGATCTGAATGTATTTATCAAACAAGCTGACTTAGCATCCAATGCGTTCCATGAGTGAGGTCCTATCCTCTTGTAGATATTTCGGACAGATGGACTCAGCACATCCCCTCCCTCAGGGGAGGATGGGTCAGCCATATAGCATGAGACCTTACAGCTAGCATTTTCCTTACGTGAATTTACGACTCAGACTCAGAAACTTGGTCAGTGTTTTATTGAGGAGGGGAGAGGGGATCCACTTTATTTGCACACAAGCCTGATGTATAAAGCCAAACCATGGGAAAACACCTGTGATACAGACAAGACAGCTCATGTTGCATGTCCAGAGTGGGCTCCATGTGAGAGATCTATACGGGAAACCAAATTAGATGGTTGTTTGGTGGTTGTGAACTCAGAGCTCGGGGAACTGCGCATAAAAATATTGTGCATTTATACAGATCTCTTCCAAAGATCCATTCTTTTAAAAATGACTGAGGAAAAGCCAGGGGCTGAGATTCCCTCTAGGATTGAGGTTAGATGGGCTCCTTTTCTTCCTTCCAGACTGAGATTTCTTTCCTTCAATGTATTAATACTGTGTCTTCTGTAAGGTCTGGGCAAGCACGATCTCTTTGGGGGAAACTCCTCCTTTCTCTGAGTACTCACCATATAAACCATTTTACATCTTAGTTCTCAGATGGTAGATTTTGTTTTCTTTTTTGGGATTCAAGTCTATAGAGCTGTGCTTCTCAAATTATCTGTAGTGAAAAACCAGCCCCCCGCCCAGTCCACTGTGGATGGATATTTTTGTTCAATACAACAAAAATGCCATAATTAGGTCACTCTGCTATAACCATTTCTAGACTGTCCCTGTCACTTTTTGTACTTCCCTTTTGGGACTGGTAATAGTTCAAGGACCACTGCCCCTCCACAAACCAGGCTTTGAGGAGCATTGTCCCCCAAATACATATTTAGCTGAATTTTAAAGTATTTTTCAAACAAACACTGAGTTCCTAAACATATGTTTCTCCTAGGCTGGGTTCCCCCCTTCTCCTTTAATTCAGAGTTTCCTTCATCTTTTTCATCTTCACGTCTGGAAGTGCTGGTAGGTTTCTGAGGGTCTGCTCAAGTGAGAAGTCAGTTGGACCATCTTTTCTCCTCCTCAGACCAAAGTAGCATCTTGTGTCCCCCAGATTATGCCACAGGGTCTTAGCTGACACTTTCCAGAAACAGACTGAGTCAAGGATTCATGTACAAGGAGAGATGATATCACAAAATCATAGAGAAGCAGGAGTGGGGGCAGGGAGAGGGGGAGGAAAGGAGCACAGCCAATGAAGTGTTTACTATTTAGAATGCATATAAATTCAAGCAGGGTTCATGTATGTGATTTTCTTACTAGATGTCAAGTGAGTAGCATATCAGCCTTTACACTTCAGAAGGAGTCAGGAAATAGATTAACTCTTAATATTTTCTTTAATTGAGAGACTTCTTTATTTTGTTGCAATAAAACCTAATACATCATTAACCTGACTGCATATTCCTGGATGGATAAGCTCTTGGTGGAGCGCAGCATCCCTTCAGCATCCCTTCAGGCAGTAGTAAGACCCTGTTCCAGCTGGAGCAGTGCTTCTCAAACTTTAATGTGTGCACATAGCACCCTCGCATCTTGTAAGAATGCAGAGTCTGATTCAGTAGATCCCAGGTAGGGCCCTCGATTCTGCCTTCCCGTCCAGCATCCTAGTGATGCTGAAGCAACTGGTGCTGACACTACACTCAGAGTAACTAAGGCACAGGTATTAGAATGAGCTGTGTGATCTGCTGGGTTCCTGGCCCATTGAATACCTTTGTTGTAAAACATCCTCAAAGGCTTCAACTTCACTTTCACTGCTATGTTGGAGCCAGTTCATACCAGCTCCCAAGAGCCAGTTAAGTTTTCAGGGATTTCATGAGCCAATAGTTAACACAGTGGGGAGTTCCCAGTTAGTCACAGAGGACATAGTTACATCGTAGAAATTGGCAAATGCTACACAATAGGGTTTGTATTTTTTAGAGAGCCAGTATATCAGCACTTGACTGCTTTCAACCCTTAACACTATCCTACTCTGTCAGGCACAAACCTAGACTGCCGTGAAGATCCTTTGGTCCTAAGTGGGCTGCGGGCTGGGGAGGACTACAGAACAAAAGAACACAAAACTCTCTGACCAGAAATCACCCTGGAAATACCGGGCAAGGTGTTGGTTTCTGTTGTTGTTGTTACTATTAGTTAGTTTGTTCTTCAGAATTTTTACTATGAAAATATTTCAACAAAGCAAAGCTGTCTGTTATACGATTATCCATAAAAGTGGACAGCCTGAAATATTATGTAGCCATTAGAAAAGTATTACTAAGCTAATAGGAATATGCCAAATGTATATAGATTATGGTCAGCAGAAAAAAGCAGAATACAAACACGAAATTTGTTATTTGACTATGGGTTAATTTCAACTATGTAGAAGAATGCATGCACATGACAAGAGGAAGGAACTATATACAAACAAAAAGTTACGTTATAGTGCTAGTATTAGAGAATTTTGATAATTTTTCTGAATATTGTTGTCTTTGCAAATAGAACATAACAAAGCATTACAATAAGCCTCACTATGTGTTTTTCCATCTTAAAAAACAGTATGACTAAGAGTAAGAGCAACCCAACAAAGTCAGGAGAAATAGGAATAATAGTTAACATTTATTAAGTGTTATATGCGGAGGGCGCTATTCTGTGTTCTTTATAAGAATGAGCTCATTTAATCCGCACAGCGACCTGTGGTGTAGGAACTTTTTTCAACGCCATTTTGCTGATGAGGAAACTGAGGTTTAAGGAGATTTTGTAATTTTCCGAAGATAGGCAGCTGATGAACCACATAGTTGGGTTTCAAATTGAGGTCTTCTTGATGCTGATAAATTCTTGACCTTTGTAAAATAAGTTTTACAAAATTCTTAAAGGACCAGTAATCCTGTCTGGGGCAACAAAGATTCAGCTATAATGGTTCATTTGTTTGTTTTAAAGATGTCCACTTTGACCTATAAATGAACAATACAACTTTTTTTTAGAAGTGATTTTTTAAAAAGTTTGTTTATTTTTGAGAGAAAGGGAAAGAGAGAGAGAGGCAGGTAGAGAATCTCAAACAGGCCCCAGGCCCTCAGTGCAGAGCCTGACATGGGGCTCGAACTCACGAACCTTGAGATCATGACCTGAGCTGAAGTCAGGTGTAGAATGCTCAACCAACTGAGCAACCCAGGCGCCCCCCAAAATACAATTTTAAAGGCAATTTGTAAAAGCCTTGACACCAAATATCCTGAGGTAATCAGATCTGTGTTGACTGAGGCAAGAGGAAGTTTCTTGTTCCTCTAGGCAGAGTGAGCTGCAACCCGGCTCTAGCTTGTCCCCTAGATCTCTCCACTTCGTGTTCCTCTAATAGTGAGGAGATACATCAAGTTAGGATGTTGTCAAACACCTGGTCTCTCTTTCTTCCTGTTCATCATCAACCAGTGTGGATAAATACTATGCCGTTCAACCTATTGTGCTCATTTGTCTGGGAGAGTAATGTATGATGGTTAGTCATTCAACAAACATTTGTTAAGATCCCCAAGTGTAGAAATTCCTAGAAAATGCGTAATGTGAATACAGTATATATTAAAGTATAATCCTTCTCATATACAGATATACAAGGAATTTCATTCAGTGAAATACCATTAATTTTATCAGCACAGAGTACCAACTGTCCTATTAAATATAAAATGGATGAAATCCCTACCTTTTTTTCTTTAAAAATGTAGCATATTAAAAAGTAACTCCAGACAGACAAATAAGTGACTTTGTGCTAACCTATTATTATGCTAGAAATTATTGTGATTGTATTATTTTCATTTTAAGATCAAAAGGATATTTTCCCTTAGAGTCAATATGTGATTTTACAAATAACGCAAAATTGGAACAAAAAGTAACGTTATTTCAATAAGATTGCATTCGAGCATCACAGAATAGATTTTGCAATTATCTAGTTAGTTGCCTTTCACTGCTAGCTGAACAAAAAGTTCCGACTAAACGTCTTTCATTTCAAACCAAAGTTTAACTGAATTCGTGTTGGTTTTTGCAAACAAGCATTTTTCATTTTAAAAATTGTTAAACAGAATTGACCGGCTTGGTAACTTCCCAGCTCCAAAACACAAATAAATTGTCCCCTAGGTGCTCCTTGTGTATTGTTACAAAACCCACATCCTTTTCACCTCTTTTATAGTCCCTTTTATGGCTATTAATTTTTAATTCTGGAGACATAGTCACTGTGTTTCTGGTTCTCTGGTGGGAGATAAATGTGATTTAGATCCTGTTTTATGTATGCTCGGGGTTGATGGTTCTGATTGTATCTATTCCCCAAGAGAAAAATTGCTGGTTTCCACACCCCCTTCCTGGCTGGTCATAAAACAAATATTAAATAATGGCAATAAGCTACGAACTTCCTATAGTGCTCCAACTTTCAATTAAATGATTGCTGATGTATGGCTGATGGAAAAACGGATCGTATAGAGAATTCACATGATGTACCCAATGTATAGACAATACATATTGCTTGGACCCATGAGACCTACTACAGAATGTCAACTGTTACTTCTTGAGCCTTGATTTTGTAACTTACAGCCGTCTGGCATGGTGGGAGCACGGACTCTACCCAGGTTGTGTTTTCCCCCAATTGGATTGCAGATTCCCAAACACAACTGGTTTAGGCACCTAAACAAACATATAAACCTGTTACATTTAATATTTTGTGTACCCGCCCCCCAACAGCCATTTAATGCGAGGATTGTGGAAAAGTATATGCTTTTAAAACATCCAGCTCTTCGATGATTTTTAGCAAAGAATCTGCTAGAAGAATTTAAAAACACAAGTATCCATGATGTTCTGAAGCTCACCTAAGTGTACTCTAATTTAATAACTGATTTTGTTTACAGACAGACTATCTGCTTATAATCCCACAGATCATAAGCAAACTGTTTATAATCCACTCAGTGCTGTTATTGTGAGTCTTCCACAGATTCTGCTTCAACATCAACTAAAATGTGTAGGATTGGTCCTAAAATGTTGCAAGGAAAGATGGTTAAGTGGGGATTAGGATCAGATTGTATGTGTGCATATACATAACTTTCTGTGCCCCCACCCCTACCCCCACCGCAAACACACACTAAGTCAAATAGGGATACTTTCTTTCACATGTATCTTTAAAAGATGTTTTTAGGAAACTGCTGGGTACCAACCCTCTTCTCAAATCCTTGGATTGGTTCCTCCTCCCAAATTTACGTTAAATTTTTCTCTTTGTAGCAGTAATAATATTCATGAGCCTAATTTAGAGCTAAATGGTACCATTTAATGAGGGATCTCTTTACAGATCGCTACAATGCTGAGCATTCCTTTAGCTGATCCCACAGGCACTCAGTCTTTATCTTTCCAACATCAACCAAATGATGGACATTCACAAGAGGGAGGGTCCTTGCAGATAGATGCAAATGAGTGACTTGCAAAGAATCATCAAAAATAGATCCCTTCAGAGCTATGCAGAATTAAATGAATGTGGGATTCAATTATGGAAAGAAGGGGAGACATGCTTTGAGTGCTTATGGGTCATCTTTTACCAAGGAAGGAAGGAGGGAAGGAAGGAAGGAAGGACAGATGAGGGAAAAGAGAACTGGATTCGAGTTTGGAGGGTGGTATCTAAAAATTGGTCCTAGAAATTTATTTTGTTATTTTATTTTTGTTTTTACTTTTCTAGTTTCTAAACAAGTGTTTATTACATTTTATTAAGTATATTAAATGCTTTGAGTAAGACTTGCTCATCATAGGGAATTTAGAACAAACATAACAATGAAAAGAAGACATAAAGAAGCCTACCTAAAACACAAAGAAAATCCCCAAAGAAAACCAATGTTATCTGATTTCCTCCCACTCTTTTTTCTTTCTAGGTAAAGAATTTTAAAATAATATGTCGATAGAGCCATACTGTTTTTCCGAGATTTGATTTTCACGTTCTTTTTTTGTTATGAATATAGTTTATCGTCAAATTGGCTTACACACAACACCCAGTGCTCATCCGAACAAGTGCCCTCCTCCATGCCCATCACCCGTTTTCCCTCCCCCTCCATCTACCCTGAGTTTGTTCTCTGTATTTTTAAAAATTTTTTTAATGTTTTAACTTATTTTTGATACAGAGAGAGACAGCATGAGAGGGGGAGGGCCAGAGAGAGAAGGAGACACAGAACCGGAAGCAGGCTCCAGGCGCTGAGCTAGCTGTCAGCACAGAGCCTGACGCAGGGCTCAAACCCACGAATGTGAGATCTGACCTGAGCCGAAGTCGGAGGCTTAACCGACTGAGCCACCCAGGCGCCCCTGTTCTCTGTATTTAATAGCCTCTTGTGGTTTGCCTCCCTCCCTCTCTTTATCTATTTTTTCCCCTTCCCTTCCCCCATACTAGCTATGGCACCTTAGGAACGTCGTTTCAGTTTCCTGAATATCAATATGCCTTACTGAAAACAGTAGTGATAATACGCACCCTCCAGCGAATAAAGTGAGAGTTACATATAAGAGCTTTGGAAACCGCGTACCCACATAGGTCAATTCAGTGTGTTAATTCAACTTCTGTTTCTCTCACATCCCCTGGGTGAGAAGTGAAAAGGCTTGTTTTCTCACTTTAGTTGAACTGTATTTGTGATCTGAGAGCTCTAAATCATGTCCGAAAGAGTTGGTGACTTTCAACATTAGTCCCATCTTCTATAGACCAATGTTTTTCCAATTTCTGTAGTTATACAAATTGCCAGAGATCTTCTCAAAATGCAGGCCCGGGTGAGAGTCTCCGCAGCTCACAGGGAGGATCGGTGCTGGCCAGCCAGGTTTGCTTCCTGACCACACTAGGGGCTGCTTCGACGCCCCCGTGCACTGAGCACACATTATTTATTGGATCAGAGCGCAGAGTTGTTAAGTGCTGCTGCTGATGTCATTTGGGGTTTTTTTTTCCATGGTGATAAGTACATCCTCTGGGAATGATTGCAGCCAACAAAGAGGACAGTAAACGGAATGACAGGGCGAGGCAAGCAGGCGGGAGAGTGGTCTGTGGAAGAATCTGTGGCTTCTTCTCCACCTCTCGGCTGTCACTCGTGATGAATGGCTCTACGCAGAAAGGTTGGACTCCAGTGCAGTGGTGACTTGCAATTAAACTCTGCGCGCATCCTTTGCCAGGCCCTTCATTAGCATACTGTCCATAAGATATACCACAATTATGGTCCATAATACATACCAGATCAAGGTGGAGACAAACCTTTATTTCAGTGGCTTGTTACAAACCTGAGAGTCTGCCTTTCTTATTAGGGGACTTAATG
Organism: Suricata suricatta; assembly: GCF_006229205.1. Classification (NCBI taxonomy): domain Eukaryota; kingdom Metazoa; phylum Chordata; class Mammalia; order Carnivora; family Herpestidae; genus Suricata; species Suricata suricatta. The sequence goes on along the minus strand of NC_043712.1, from coordinate 72,930,178 downwards.
TGCAATGTTAAAGCATAAGTTTTGGCTTTGTAACTTCAAGATGAAGCAATGTTAAGAAATATGGACGCCAAATTAGGATGAAAAGTACAAAGACAAGCTGATCATCACTGAAGTCATTAATATATCACCTTCTCCATCATTTTATTGATTCACTCATCCAACAAATATTTATTGAGTCCCTACAACATGCTAGATGTTGTTTTGGGACCTAGGCTAGAGCAGTGAACAAAACAAACTCCCTGCCCTGATATAGCTTATAGTTTGTATACACAAATGAATACAGAACATGCCAGGTAGGGATAATTGAAAAGATAAAGCAGAGTAAGGAAGAAAAGGGAAGACGTGGGAGTTCTATTTTATATGGGGGGCTGGGAGCAGGGGTGGTGGGGGGCAGAGAGGGCCTAAAGGAAGGGAAAACAAGATACATCGATATAAAGCTAAACAGATAATTAGGCAGAGAGAAAGGAAAGAATCAAGAACTCTAAGATTTCTGCCTTGAGCAACTGCAAGAATCAGGTTGCCATCTTAACGAGGACCTTATGTAAGCAAAAATAAACCAAGTATGAAAATATTCTGGGCACCGTTCTTCTAAATTCAATTTTAAATTCGGTTTTAAACTGATAGGGAAAAGAGGAGAAGAAGAAAATGGGCATTGTTGTCTCTTAAAATCTGATAATAAGCGATCTTCTTTAAGATATATGCCAATTTTTTTAAGAAGTAGAGAATAACATTTCATTTAAACTATTTTTACATAAATGATAATTATTATTTTCAATACAGTCTTCTTTTTTAAAAGTTTATCTAATCTGCATACACATATTCCTATAATCTACTACATACATTTTTAAAACTGATACTATGTATTTATTTTAGAAGATCTGTTAATACATTAACAGGTCAAATCAATACATCAAAAAGTCAAAAAGAAACATCTTATCTGTAGATGTAGAAAAGCTTCTGATAAAACTCAACACTAGGGAGTTTCTGCTTCCAGGAATAGAGAGCAAACTATACATTTCCCTATTTCTCTCGCTAAATTTAATAATAAACCCTGGATATTATGTATTAAACAAATACACAAAAACTCTGAAAGATAAAGAGAAGAAATCAGAATGCCCAGGGAGCTTGGGACCCAAGAGATGGCACTGTGGCGAATTCCCCAGATTTTCTTTTTGCCTAATACATCCCAGACGTAGAGTGGAAGAAATGAAAAACACCAGTGGGCACAGATAGGAAAGAAGTGCCAATGAAGCCTACTCTCTCTAGTCAAAAGAACATGACAAGCATAGTCTTAAAAGATGCAAACTCTTGGCCAATAACCACCTACCTCAACCACGCACCACAGAGAAGACTAACCCATCCCTTCCCCCATATGCAAAGGCAATCAATAGATACCAATAGAGATCAAATTATCTGGCAAATCTTTTAAAGCAGCCATGATGAAAATGTTCCAACAAGCAATTATAAACACGCTTAAAACAAATGAAAGATAGAAAGCTTTCACAAAGAACTAGAAAATAGAAAGAACCAAATGGTACTTTAGAAATGAAAATAGAGTAAGTGGAATAAAAAGCTCAGTGGATGGGGGATAGAGGAAAAACAAATTAGTGGACAAAGAACAATAGGAACTTCTCTGAAAAACAGAAGGAGACAAACTAGAAAGAAGAAGAGGAAGAGGAAGCAAAAGAAGCAGAAGCAGAAGAAGACAGCCTCAAGCACCTGCAGTAAAAAAACAAAAGATCTAGCATCGTGTCATCAGATACTGGAAGAAGAGGGGAAAGCGGAAAGGGCCAAAAAAGTACTTGCAAAAATAATAGCTGATAACTTGGCAAATTTTATCAGAGACATAAACCTACAGATTCAAGAATTTAAGTAAATGTCAAACAGATGAACCCAAAGAAGTCCATACCAAGACATGCCATAATTAATTTTCTGAAAACTAAATATCAAAAAGCATTTTTCAGAGAAAAAGTGACATTATAAATGTCAGCCAGAGGAAAATGACATAATACCTACAAGGGAAAAACAATTAGGATTACAGCATATTTCTCATCAGCAAGCATGGAGGCCAAAAGAGAGTGATATAGTATTTTTCAGGTGAAATGAGCCAAAGAAAAACAAATAACATGTGGTATCACTTAATTGTGGAACCTAAAAACTAAATACTAATGAAAGTAAAACTTATAGGAACAGAGAGTAGAAAAGTGGCTACCATGGGCCAGGGGCCGGGAGAAATAGGGATAGTTTGGTAAAAAGGTACATTTAGCTATAAGACTAATAAGTTTTGAGGATCTGATATGTAACATGGTAACTATATTGGATAGCAGTGTATTTGTGTGACTGAAATTTGCTAAGATAGAATTTAAATCTTCTCACCAAAAAATAAATAAATAAAAGGTAAATATGTGAGGTGATGATTAATATTAATTAACTTAATAGGGAAGGGTCTTGGGCACCTGGGTGGCTCAGTCAGTTAAGCATCTGATTTCACCTCAAGTCTGATCTCATGGTTTGTCAGTTTGAGCCCTGCCTCAGCCTCTGAACCAACAGTGTGGAGCCTCCCTGGGATTCTGTCTCTCCCTCTCTCTCTGCCCTTCCCAAACTTGCTCATATGCTCTCTTGCTCACTCTCTCTCTCTCTCTCTCTCTCTCTCTCCCTCTTCCAAAATAAATTAAAAATCTTTTAAAAATAGGGGAGAGTCTTTTCACAATGTATACATGATTTAAATCATCAATTATACACTTTAAATATCTTATAATTTTGTCCATTATATCTCAATAAAGCAAAAAGAAACAAATAATCTTTCAGTCTATTGTGATAAGCAAAAAGGAGACGTAGGAGGTAAAAAAACATCTTTAGAGAAGAATGACATCTAGCAAATGTAGAAGGAAGTACAGAAGTAGCAAATCACCACTATGCAACCACCGACATAATAATTGAGTCAAGGATCGTACATGATTGTCAAAAACAATTTTATGAAAGGTTATCAGGGAATAGGATATTCACATAGTCTTAAGGCATGATCCTACAGAATCTTTATTAATTATAAGGGGAAATGTATATATCTTTACAATGGAGAAATCTTGTGCACATCGCCTTAATCAAATAATCAACATTGGCATTATCCATGATGGGAGAAGTTGCCACTGTGTGTTTCCTCGTATGATTCATGGAAAGAGCAGATCACCCTATAGTGTAGTCTTACCAAAAAAGTTTAACCCTTCAATAATGTTGAAAAAATGCTTTTACAAACCCAGATGGTGGAATGTTCTACGAGACAGCTGCTCTGGACTCCTCAAAAGTATCAGGAACATGAAAGACAGAAAAGGCAAGAGCTTATTGTACTAGATTAAAACAAGACTAAAGAAACAGGACAACTAAATGCTATGTGTAATCCTAAAAAGAAATCTAGTTTTTTAAGAAATATTTTTATTGATTTTTTTAAGTTCATTTATTTCAAGAGAGTGTGTACGTACGAGGGTAGAGGAATGGCAGAGAAAGAGGGACAGAGAGAAAATTCCAAGCAGGCTCTGCACCGTCAGTGCAGAGCTCCATGTGGGGCTCAGACTCGCTAACCATGAGATCAGGATCTGAGCTGAAAACAAGCATCAGATGCTTAACCAACCGAGCCACTCAGGTACCCTGGATTCTAGATTTTTTTTTAAAGCTGTACAAATACAGTTTTACAGTAATTGATGAAATCTGAATGTGAACTATATATTAGATGATATTATTGTATTTATCTTAAATACCCTGAGAACGTTAATGGTATCGTGATTATGAAGGAAAATTAATGGTAAAGTAGTTAGAGGTGAAGTGTTGTGATTTTTTCAAGTTATTTTCAAATGATTCAGGAAAAAAAAAGAGAAAGACACAGTATGTGTGTGTGAGAGAGAGATACAGAGAGAAAGCCCACAAATGTGGCAAAATGTTGACAGTTGATGAATACAGATGAAGGGGATAGACTGTCATGATTATTTACTTCTGCATACCTCACAAATCCAAACCTTGGTGGCTAAACAATATAGCCATTCTATTATATTTTACAGTTGGAAAGGGCTTGGATAGCTTATCATTCTACTCTACATGGCATTACCTGGAGTCCCTCTGTGGCTTTCAACTGATGGATGGACTATTCTGGAGACTCCAATTATGCCTGGTACCTTGATGGGGATGGATGAATGGCTGGATTTGGCTGGAACCTTCTACCTCTCCATATAGTCCCAAGGTCTCTCTGCATTGCATTTCCATCATGGTAGTTGAACTTGGGTGATGGCTCAGGGCTTCAAGGAACCATACCAGAAATAACCAGTCCCTCTTAAAAGCTAAGCCCAGGGGGCACCTGGGTGGCTTAATCTGTTAAGCACCCGACTTCAGTTCAGGTCATGGTCTCATGGTTGGTGTGTTCAAGCTCCGCGTCAGGTTCTGTGCTGACAGCTCAGAGCCTGGAGCCTGTTTCAGATTCCGTGTCTCCTTCTCTCTCTGCTGCTACCCCATTCGTGCTCTGTCTCTATCTCAAAAAGAAATGAACTATAAGAAAAATCATTAAACTAAACTATCCTCTAATTAAAAAACAAACAAACAAAAACTAAGCCCTGAACTGCTGCAGTGTAACACCTGTCATTTTCTTTGGCTTAGAGAAGTCACAATAGCCCAGATTCAAAGGAAGGGGAAAGAAACCTTTGGTCTCAATGAAATGAAATGAGTAATTTCTGCCTATGTCTAGTCTTCTATCATAGTTACTGTACTTTTGAATATTTCCAAAATCAAAACTCAGGATAGAGTAGGGAAACCCAAAATGAGTATATATGGCAGTTTTTGCAAATACGTTCATACCCTAGGCTCCTAGAAATAGAATTATTTTTCATGTTGATAGATATTTCCAAGTTGCTCTCCAAAAAATACATATCACTTATTTGCTTATCAAATGTGTATGAATGACTGAATTCTCTATCTTGGGTGGTAGTTTTATTTATTTATTTATTTTAAGTTTATTTATTTGAGAGAGAGAGAGAAAGAGAGCAATCCGGGGAGAGGGAGAGAGGGAATCCCAAGCAGATTCTGTACTGTCAGCCCAGAGCCTGACACAGGGCTCAAACTCACAAACCATGAGATCATGACCTGAGCTGAAACCAAGAGCCAGACGCTTAACCAGCTGAACCACCCAGGAGCCCCTGGTGGTAGTTTTATTTATTTTTTTAAAATTATTTTTAATGTTTATTTATTTTTGAGAGAGAAAGAGAGAGAGAGAGCATGAGTGAGGGAGGGTCAGAGAGAGAGACACACACAGAATCAGAAGCAGGCTCCAGGCTCTGAGCTGTCAGCACGGAACCTAACATGGGGCTTGAACTCACAGACTGAGAGATCATGACCTGAGCCGAAGTCAGATGCTCAACCGACTGAGCCACCCCAGCACCCAGGAGGTTTTAAAACATGTTTACAATTTGACACTCCTCTTATTATAAGAGTCTAATTGTTCCAGATGATATGACTTGCTTCTAAAGAACAAATGACAGAAGTGACAATATGTGATGTCCAAGACGAGGTCCTAAAAGCAAGAGCAGCCTCCACCTACATCTCTACCTTGCACGCACTTGGGAGACCTGAACTGACATATAAGAAGTCTGGCTAGAGGGTAAGCAGCTTTTTAGAGAGCTAGCCCAGGGCACAGATATACAGATTAAAAAAAAAAACTTTACATAATAGCATAATATATAATAAATAAGTATACTTAAATTCACCAGCTTGTACTTTTCATCCCCATGACCTACTACTTCAACATAAGAATATGAAAATAGATACATATTTGAAATTATATGTATTCTTTACTTTTATGCTAAGGAAATGTTGTTATTTACAAACAAACAGCAATAAGCCTGATTAGTGAAATTACAAGTGATTCATAGGAGGGCTAACTAAATAAGTAGTATGTGTGAGAAAGTATAACAGTATGTTATGATATTTCTATCTTTTGATACAACAATTTATTTGAATTCTTTTTTAAAACGATTGGACTTAAAAAAAATTTTTAGTAAAACTATTGGATTTAAAACTTTCAAGCTATATTATTGTACATGCTTCAGATACACAAATGCAAGACCTTTTTAAAGTTTATTTCTTTATTTTGAGAAAAAGAGAGAGAGAGAGACAGAAACAGAGAACACAAGCAGGGGAGGGGCAGAGAGAGAGGGAGAGAGAATACCAAACCGAATCCACACTGTCAGGGCAGAACCTGATGGAAGGCTTGATTCACAAACCATGAGATCATGACCTGAGCTGAAATCAGGAGTCAGAAGCTTTAACAGACTGAGCCATCCAGGGGCCGCAAATTCAGGACTTTTTATTTTATTTTATTTTTTATTTACTTTTTATTTTTTTTTATGTGTTTTATTTATTTTTGAGAGACCAAGAGAGACAGCATGAGCAGGGGAGGGGCAGAGAGAGAAGGAGACACAGAATCTGAAGCAGGCTCCATGCTCTGAGTGAGCTGTCAGCACAGAGCCTGACGTGGGGCTCGAACCCACAAAACGTGAGATCATGACCTGACCGGAAGCCAGATGCTTAACCAACTGAGCCACCCAGGCACCCCATGCAGGACTTTTTAAAGGAGAACACAAATACAATAGAAATAATAAAATAGATAAAATTCATTAAAAAATGAAATGTGTCTTCTGTCCCATGGTAGAGTAGATTTTTTTTCTCTTTCCTTTTCTGGTAAAACTTCTGGAACTGCCTACAGTTTGCAGGACAACCTTTGTGTCTTTCATACAGTGGTAAACCTGACTGCAGTCAAAAATAAGACACACTTTAAATAAGTCGTGGTGATGAAAAACATAGAGAACGTGACTCTGAGAAAGTACAGAGAATATTGTCATAATCTTGTAATGTACTTGCCACGGTAAGCACTTCATACTATACAGAATTGTTGAATTACTATGTTGTACACCTGAAGCTAACGTTATATGTCAAAACTATACTTCAATGAAAAATTTAGAAAGATTTTAATCGGCAATGAAGAATTTATGGATAATAATATCAATTCTTCAGGGAGAGAGGCTTGTAATAAAAAACCAAAGAGATTTCAGACATTTTAATTGCACCTTTTGAGTGGAGATCTACAAAATTAAACTACATTTGCATTTTAATAAGGGAAAATGTATCTTCAATGTTCTCATTTACCAAAAGCAGCCACTGTCTTGGGTCTTTAATTAAAAAGAAGACAAGAGGGAAGATACACTTTGAGTTATAGTTCTGTTCCTACCTAGCTAGAGCCCACGTTGCACTCATGCCTGGTGTCGATGCAAAGGGGTGTCAGTCAAGTTCACATCCTCCCAGGGAAAGCATTTAAGCGCAGAATACTTAGCAACAGTAGGAGTTAGACACTAGTGATGGAATGCCGCCCCTCTCCGCAGCAAGTACAGCCTTGTGGTGTGGACCACCCTGCTTTCAGTCACATGCTCTGCCCTTCATCACCATAAACTATCTCCATCTAAATTGTCCGTGATTTTTAAACACTCCGAAGCACATTAAATGTCATCACTAATTAAGCCCCTCGTTCTCAAGGCAAACAGCTTAAAAGCGCAGAGCTAATTTGAACATGAAAAAAATCAAAGGTAAATCGCGAACAAGTCACAGTTCTAGCAAAGAAACTGAAAAGGTCCTGTTTAACATGGCTGCCTTTTTCTGGTGGCACTTTTTAATTAATTAATTAGTTTTTTATTTGTTTTTTTTAAGTTCTGAGGCAGTCTGATTTCAAAACAAGAATTTTTTTTTCTTATTCAGTATAATAGTTTTTGTTGCCACCTATATATAACATCAAACAATCAGGAGATCAATCAGTTTATCCTTTATGAAGTACCTCGTGACCTCTTCAGGGATCATTAAAATTCTTTTGGGGAGGGCTTGGCTGGATCTGTTTCACTATAATCCTTTACTCAACATTCATTCTAAATGTATTTCCAAATGACAAGGGATAGTCTATTGGTCTCACACTTTGAAAATCTGGATTTTATGGCAAGCCAACATTGTAACATGGTTCTGTGGCCAGCATCAATGACAACCATCTTTTTGGCATGTGACTCAGGGGGCTGGCTCCTTCCGTTTAGTTTATTTACACAAGATATGAGCAAGTTTTTACTTAATGTTATCTACAGTTTTATTAAAATCTTCATAGAATGTTTTTAAAACCCAGGATGTGAAACCCCATTTTAAAAAATCAGAATGTCTAGGGGGAGCACTGGGTGGCTCAGTCGGTTAAGCGGCGGACTTCAGCTCAAGTCATGATTTCACAGTTCGTGGGTTTGAGCCCCGCATCAGGCTCTGTGCTGACAGCTAGCTCAGAGCCTGGAGCCTGCTTCAGATTCTATGTCTCCTTCTCTCTCTGCCCCTCTCCTCTTCATGCTCCGTCTCTCTCTGTCTCTCAATAACAAATAAATGTAAAAACAATTTTTTTAATTTAAAAAATTAATTCAAAATGCCTAGGAGCAAAGAGGAACAACTTTTGTTTTTGTGATTCAACATGTCCAGGTAGAATGCTTAATAGCATTAGATATCAGATGAGGATTTTGAGTTTTTAAACTTCCATTTGCCTGCCAGGTGTCTCACCATGGTTCACTGACCAGTCCGTATTTTCCCAACTCTGGCGGCTTTGTCCTGTGTCGGTTTAGCCCAGCTGGTACTGTGAATTAGGCTTCCCATCACCCTTTTCGTCGACGAAAGAGTTAGCTTTTTCAGTCTTTCAGGTATTAAACACTCAAAAATCTGGACTCCACACCATTAAATCAGATTTTTATAATACTTACTGGAAGATCATGAAGCACATAGGACCTTGCCATGTTTCCTTGCCTTCGGTACATTTAGTCACGTTAAGACTTACCAGCTCTTATCACAACGGGTTTATGGAAGATATAAAAGAATTTGAATAAAGCAAATCAGTTGTAGCAAGTCTGCCATGTAATAGAGGCTCCATCTTTACTAGTTCTGCTCACTTATTTGAATTTAGAGGAAAGATTTGATGTTAGAGAAACTGAAAATGATGGTGAATGAGAAATGTTCGTTTATCTCTGGCTTTCGATTTTGTTTCCTCTTTGGTTTTCATGATTACGAGCATTCATACCTTAACCTGGCCTGTTCACAAACCACAACCAAAAGCCTGGGATTAAAACATTAAATTAAGAAAAAACACACGAAATTCATTTCCAAAGCAACTGGTTTATCGTCAGCAAGAAGAGTTAGCTAGCAACGCTTTGGTTGGAGTGATGTAATTGTCACCCTCCGCAAAGGAATCACCTCTCATTAGACTTAGCCTCATTTCTCAAATAAGACATCATCATAAATATGATATAGGATTCATTTCAAAAGCTCAGACCTATTAAATCAGAACTGGAGACTGCTAGAAGATATAATTTTTAAGTAAACACTTAAACACATGACCCTCCTTCCCCAGATTCCTCTGAGAAAATGTAATTAAAATGTAGTCTGTTGTGGCATTTTTTTGAAGGGAAAACTCATCAGATCTTTACAGCATTAGAATAATGCATACCACGAGGGTTTGACTTTCTTCCACCGGATTCCACGTAAGTGCATAGTACTTATCCCTGCTTATAATGGAGAACATGAAATGTGTGAAGACATGCTTCAAATGATGAAGAAAATGTAAATGCATCTAGTTTAAGGGGAAATAGACTATCTGCTAATTGCTTCAAGAATTGAGTGATTTGGAAGACCTCAGGAGAGGGTTCATTTCTCTGATTTGCATGCACTTCGCTCTGCTACCTGGCTTACTACAAATGCCTTGATGATGTGTGTGTGTGGAGTGTTCCCCATCAACACCAGAGGTTGAGAAGGATCCGGTGGCTCTGGGGACCAGAGCACTTCTTCCTCAGTGATACCCAACCCTTAGGAGAGCAGACTTCATGTTTGATAAATGATCTGGTTTTCTTATAGGGCCTTGTTACTATTATTCTTGTTTTTCTTTATTTGCCGAAAATTAATTGGCTTAATTTTCATGGTGATTCCAGAGAGCTTATTGGTTAATGTAACACTTTTATACTCTTGTAGAGACTCTCTCTTAGTCTAATAAAAGGGTAGAAAAAGAAACAATGTTATTATTTTTATTTCTGTCCAGAGCTTTTAAAACCTGGTAGTGTAAAGAATGGAGGACTCTTACAACAATCAGGTGCAAAGATGGCTTGTAGCCTGCCTTTTATGCAGGAGGAGAGTACAGAGTCCCTAGAGGGAGGTGAAGGGGACTAGAAAGCAAAGGGCAGAGGGAAACAGTACAAAGAGGAGGAGGAAAAAGGTAAGCTCGCATCTGCAGAGGACGTGGACAGAGGAGAGCAGCTGAGAAGAGAGTAAAACGAAGATGGAGAATAAATTAAAAGCCAGGGAAGAAATGGGGGCAGAAATGGTATAAAACCGTGAAAAAGAATGGCAAGTTAATGGAAGAGGGGAGTGGATTATAGGAAGAAAAGAAAGAACTAAAAAGGAAGAGAGAAGAGATATGTAATATATAATATGACATGGATTGTGCACTATAGTATCCACTATGACAAAAAAACAACACAACCCTCGTGATGTACCCCATTTTAGGTATAGAGACTACAATAAAAATCCGAGCATGCATTCTGATGCATGATTTTCTGAACTTCATCAGCCTGTGGTTTCCATATTGAGAAGATTAACAATGCTTGAAAATTAAAGTATTCTTTCCAGTCTTTCCATAGCAGACAAAAAATATTTTTAAATGATGCCTCAAAGTAGCAGCTTCTACATATACATGAGGGTAATAAAAATGTTAGGATTTTTCATTTTTCTTGAGTACACAACCATGATTTGAAACAGGGTAAAGGGCTGAAAAGCATGTCGAGGATTAAATGCACTTTAAAAATTAAAAAATTCATAAGGTTAACTTTCAGAGAAATCCGCTCAATATGAATGTAAAAATGAATAAAATATAAGGTCATAGGAAAATCACCCTGTTTTCATGAACCTTGATCATATAATAGAAGTTACGTTTGTTACTGAAATGTGAATGAAGATGGAATTCAAGATAAGGTATTAATCATAATTAGAATAACTATGACAGGTCGGCGGTGACAACTATTTAACAAGTAGTAAGAATGCTTCTTCATAACAAACCTCTTAATTCATTAAATTCTTCATTAAAAGGGCAACCTCTTAATAAGTTCAACATAAAGTTGGTATAACATGCTATTTGCATTTTCTCTCTTTTTATTTCCATTTTCGGGGTGTATTGTTAACAAATTGAGATAAATCATTTAAAACATATAATTACTTGGAGATAGTCGCATGGTAATTCCCCAAGCAATTGCGCGGTTATAAGTTGTCAGTGTGCATATTAATTTATCATACCCACCAGTCTCGTCTTCATTGATTTGCTACTCGCTGTTAGAAAAACAGATTAAGAAGCACATGCTGTCCTTCTCTGAAAGTTTCATTGAGGCACAAGGAGGGCAAACACTGCTTTCCAATTAGAATCCTGCTGTTTGCCAGGACTTGACAATGACTAATTACAGTTCTAAATGACTTAATATGTTTGAATGCATGATTATTTATAAATACATCTTAGGATCTGCAGAAAATAATCATGCCTGTTTTAAACATGAAAGGCTACTTTTTGTGCAATGGGCCAAGACCTGTTGAACACCTGAGGTCAAAGGAAAAAAAAAGATGTTTTAACGGTAACGATGGAGCTCGCCTCGGTGGCCGCCGTCTTAAAAAAGGAAAGAACAAAAAAGAGCGAGTTGTTTATGCAAAGTTGTAAGAGGATAAACGTTGGGTTTGAATCTCATCTCTACTGACAATAAAACTGACCACCATAGGTTTTTTGGGAGGACTTGTGGTTCTGAAAACATGCAATTACCTTCTTAGCAGTGTCCTGAGAGGAATGGGTTAAAAACATGTATAGCACAGCACATTGACCAGGGTGTGGGACAGAGTTTTCAATAAATTTTCATTTTTATTGTTATTCCGCACCAGAGTGACAGTAACAATTGTTAGGATATGGCAGGTCTGGCTGGGGAAGAATTTGTGTATATCTAAGTGATTTTTGGATTTTTTGAAATATTCTAGGGAATTCCTTTGGTCATCCATCATTCACTGCTAAGCTTCTTTGAGTCAGGCATGCAAAGGGGAGCCTGGGTGGCTCAGTTAAGCATCCGAGTTCGGCTCAGGTCATGATCTCATGGTTCATGGGTTGGAGGCCTGTGTTGGGCTCTGTGCTGACAGCTTAGAGCCTGGAGCCTGTTTCAGATTCTGTGTCTCCCTCTCTCTCTGACCTCCCCTGATGGTACTCTATCTCTCTCTCTCAAAAATAAATAAAAACATTATAAAAAATTGAGTCAGGCATGCAAAATAAGATGGACCCCACATGCGATCATTGAACTGGGTTCCATTGCAGATGATGAAAACAAAGTGAAATTCTGAGTTGTTTCTCAATACACGACCTTGGACTTTAAAATATTTGAAATAGGAACACCTGGGTGGCTCAGTCAGTTAAGCGTCTGACTCTCGATTTCAGCTCAGGTCATGGTTTCACAAGTTCAAGACTCACGTTGGGCTCTGTGCACTAGCCATGCGAAGCCTGCTTAAAATTCTCCCTCTCTCCCTCTATCTCTGCCCCTCCCCCACTCAAGCTTGCTCTGTCTCTCAAAAAATAAACTATAAAAATGAAATCAATATCTGAAATATGTATGAGTAGAGAAACTATTATCTTAAATACCATGTTTGCACACCAAGGTTTAGCCAATGTTAACTTTTGCTCTATTTTTCATACACCTCTGTGAAAGACACCCTACAGGGGTCCCCACTCATTTCCCACCTGCTGGCATCCATACCTTCATGCAATCCCTTCCCCTTGATCTGTAACCTGCTTCTAATGAACAGGGTATGGCAATGGCGATGGACTAAACTTCCAATGATTATGTTACATAAGACTCCATTTTAGCCGACTCAAGGGAGTGATTCTCCCTGCCACATGGCAAGGAACCCGAGTCAGCTTCTAGGATCTGAAAGCGACCTCCAGCCAACGGCTAGCAAAATGCTGGGGCCCTCAGCCATGGATCCACATGGAAATAAATTCTGGTGATACCAGAATGAGGTTGGAGGCAGAATCTTCCTCGGTTGAGCCTTTAAATGAGAATATGGCCCAGCTGGCACCTTGAATGCAGTCTTGTGAAACCCTGAACGGAAGACCACCTAACCATGGTCAAACTCCTGATCTACGGAAACTGTGACTTGATGAGCATGTGTTGTCTTAAGCTACCAAGTTTGTGGTAATTTGTTACATAGCAATTAGAAAATTGATAGAACTAATGATGTTACAAATGCCTTAAAAAACAACACGGTTCTCAACTTGGCTACACATTGAAAACAATTTAAAACTGCAAGAATTATTTGGTACATCCTTCCTGCCTTTAAAAGGGGAAAAAGGGGCACCTGGGTGGCTCAGTCAGTTAAGCCTCCGACTTCGGCTCAGGTCATGATCTCACGTTCGTGGGTTTGAGCCCTGCGTCGGGTTCTGTGCTGACAGCTCAGAGCGTGGAGCCTGCTTCCGATTCTGTGTCTCCCTCTCTCTCTGCCCCTCCCCACTCATGCTCTGTCTTTCTCTGTCTCAAAAATAAATAAAACATTAAAAAATTTAAAAAAATAAAAGGGAAAAGATTTAAATAATTCTTAGAGAAATTTGTCAATATCATGACAAAAGACCTAACACCATCCCAAGGAATTTTTCAACTATTTAATAAGTCATGCTGATAAAGATTTTCGTATCTCATCTACAGAGTTAAAACCCATTTCATTATGTCCTAAGTCTTTCTTTAACCATACAAAATAGCTGTTTTTCAGTCTAGAAACTTTATATTTTGGAGTTGTTATCAATCATTTTGTCCTCTAGAATTAAGAATTCTGATTATTTTAGTAATTCCTTTTCCTTTTCATTATGACTTATTTTTTAAATCATCTGTTCCATTTTTCCCTGGAATTTGCTATACTGTATTTATTCTCTTGCTCTTCCAGATTCACTCTTCCTTCTCCATTCTACTAGTCTGGGCCCCAGGATTTGACTTGTATGGACCACAGCAATGGATGGCCTTTTGCAGTAATGACCATTTCAATTTCTTTAACTCTTTTTTCTAATATTTGTCTTCAGGTACTATCTATTGACAGCCTATAAAGTTTGAATCACACACCACTGCCCCCCACACATATACTTCTATTCCTCTATCTAAACAAATTATGTATAACCCTGTTTTTATTAAATATTCTATGTTACCATGATCATAACTACATGAAAATTGTTCACAGGGGAGTACATCAAACCCTTTCCTATCTTGCACACTTTTCCCCCTAGACTTAGTGATTGCACAACATTCTGTCCATATTTTGTTCATTCCTACGAATCAATCACCAGTTCATCCCCAGGCCTTTTTTTAAATGTTTATTGATTTTTGAGAGAGAGTGCACAAGTTGGGTAGGGGCAAGAGAGGGGCAGAGAGAAGCAGGCTCTGCACTGATAGCAGAGAGCTCAATGCAGGACTTGAATTCAAAAACCATGGGATCATTGCTTGAGCTGAAGTAGGATGCTTAACCAACCAAGCCACCCAGGCATCCCCCATCCACAAACCTCTAAAGGAAGAAAAACTCTTTTGATGTGCCCAAATATATCAATATATTATCAATATACCTAGTTTTTTTTTTTTTTTCTGGGATATATCCCTTCTGGACCTTACTTTCTTCCTGCTCCACTCTGGACTGCTGCACAGCAGTAATCTTGAGGATCTTCTTCCACCATCATTCTGAAGATCCCTTTTTACCTTTCTATGTCTTATATTCTCCATTTTTTTATCCTATACTCATTCTTTGTTGGTTTGCTTTCTTCTTTTAGTGGCATACATCCTCTCAGAGCTTTCTGAGAAAGCAAGCATGATAATAAATTTGGGGACCACTTAATATCAGTAACCCTCTCACCTGATGGATAGTTTCTCTGGGTATTGAAATCTAAACTGGAAGCCATTTATCCTCAGGATTTTGGAGACACTCCTCCTTTGTCTTCTAGGTTCCAATGTTGCAGTGTAAAATTCAATGACATTCTAATAATTGATCCTTTTTTCTGAGATGTTTTTATTTGATTACTTTCAGCAGCTTTCAGAATTTCCTTTTTCCAATGTACTGAAATTTCACAGTTATGTGCGTTGAGGTGGAAGAGGTAGGTCTTATTTCAGTTCCTGTGCTAAATATTCAATAGACTTTTCAATCTGGACTTGTGTTCTTCAGTACTAGGAACTTAAAAATAAAATCTTTGATGATTTTATCCCATCTTTTTTCTCTGTTCTTTCAAGAAGCTCCTAAAAATTATGTAAGGACACCTGGGTGGTTTAGCTGGTTAAGCATTTGACTTAGGCTAAGGTCATGATCTTGCAGTTTGTGAGTTCAAGCACCACATCTGGCTCTCTGCCATCAGTGCAGAGCATGCTTCTGAGCCTCTGTCTCCCTATCTCTGCCCCTTCCCTGATCTCTCTCTGTCTCTCAAAAATAAACATAAAAAAATAAAATTTTAAACATTAAAAAAATATGTACATGTTGGATCACATAGATTGATGCTTTTTTTCTTTACTCTCTTTGCTTTACTATCTAGAATATTTCCTTCGATTTACCTTCAAACTCTTTGAATTTTTAATCTCTCCTAGGCTCTTAATTTTAATATTCTTATTAATAGGATGCTTTGCTTTTATAGCCTCCTGTTGTTTCATAAAAGGAATAGATTTTATTTCTCTGAGGAAAATAATTATGGAGTTCTTCAAGTACTCTTCCTGCCAGAGAATTTTTTTTATGCCCTTTGATTTCTTTTTATCTATTTCTTTTTATTTTAGTCTCTGGATTTCACTTTGAGGCTTTCCTCAAATGTCTGTTGATCTCTTACTGTCCAGACTGAGTCTTTAAAGTGATAATTATTGGGGCACTCCAGTGGCTCAGTTGGTTCAGCATCCGACTTTTGGTTTCAGCTCAGATCATGATCTCAGTTTGTGAGTTCAAGCTCCACATTGGGGCTTAAACTGTGTTGTTAGCATGGAGTGCACTTTGTATCCTCTGTCTACCCCCATGCCCTCCCCTACATGCACGTGATCTCTCTTGCTTTTTCAAAAATAATAAACATTTTTAAAAGAAATAAATAAAATGATAATTATAATTTCTATATGGTTGTGTGGGATTTGGGGCTTCACTGACCAGTGATCAGGATTTGGGTAAACTTGACTTTCGGGTGTCAGTATATGTAAGTTTTTTCTCTTGGTCTAGTCTGTTTCCTCAGACAAAAACTCACCAGCATTTGGCATTAGGGAATATATCTGTATTCCAGTATTCACAAATCTAGCATGAGAAAGAGATTAAGGAGTTTTATTCTCTCTGTCAAATTTCTCTTGATACCTCTTCTTTTTTTATTGTTTTAAGTTTATGTATTTATTTTGAGAGAGACAGAGATAGCACCAGTGGGGCAGAGAGAGAGAGAGAATCCCATGCAGACTTCGTGCTGCCAGTGCAGAACCCTATGTGGGGCCTGAACCCACAAAACTGTGAGATCATGACCTGAGCCAAAACCAAGAGTCGATGTTTACCTAACTGAGCCACCCAGGTGCCCCTAAATTTTTTTTAATGTTTATTTTTGAAAGAGAAAGAGACAGAGCATGAGTGGGTGAGGGACAGAGAGAGAGAGAGGGAGACATAGAATCTGAAGCAGGCTCCAGGCTCTGAGCTGTTAGCACAGAGCCCGATGCAGGGCTCAAACCCACCAACTGTGAGATCATGACCTGAACTGAAGTTGGCTGCTTAACCGACTGAGCCACCCAGGTGCCCCTTGATCCCTGTTATTCCTGCTCACAGTTGGCCATGATATTCCTAGTCCAGAGCTTTTCTGATTTAAGCTCTTTATTGTAAAACGTGCTGCCTTTGGCAGAGAAATAGTTGTCTGGCTACTGGGCCAGAGTAAATGACGTGATAAGTGAAAGGAGTGGTGTCTAAATCAGCCCTGCCTAACAGAAAATAATTTGTACCACAAATGTGAGCCTCATATGTAAATTTAAGTGTCCCATCCACATTTTTAAAAAAGTTTTAAAATAAAGCAAATTGATTTTATCAATATCATACATTTGACCCAGTTCATTAAAAATATTGTCACCTCAATATGTAATCAGTATGAAAATATTGATGAGATATTCAGTCTTCTCTTTATCATATATTTTACATTTTCAAGATTTTCATCTCAGTTTGGACTAGCCAGATTTCATGTGAGACAAGTGGCGACAGTAACAAACAATCCAGTTTTAAGGGATGTGAAGTAAAACTATAAAACATTTAGCAGAAAACAGGATAAAATGTGCACAACATTGAGATTCATAAAGATTTCTTAGGTAGGCAATACAAAGCAAAAAACAAAGAAAAATTTATGCAAATGGACCTCATCAAAATGAAACACCTCTGCTCTCACAAAGACACAGTTAAAGGAAATGAAACTCTTTGACAAAGGCCTGTTTCCAGAATATATAAAGAACTCTCACAATTCAGTAAGAAGACACACAAACCAATTTGAATTTCCTATTGCCTAACTTTTTCAGAGTTCCCCGCTGGACTTTGCCTGTTTTTCTCTGCTATCTATCCTCTTTTTAGCACTGGTATCTATCCTTTCTTCAGTTTCAAAAAACTTGCCATCTCTTCTTTCCCCTCTTCTTCTCTTTGCTCCTATGAGTTTAGTTATTCTTTACTCCTTTACTGTCATTTTCTAGGTATACCAAGAAGGGGTAAGATAAATACACATGTTTAATTTATCATATTTAACTGGAAGCCTTATCTTAGATGTAGCCTTAACAAGATACTATAATTTGTTTTTTGTCTCACTCCGTTTCCCCAACAGATTATGAATTTCTCAAAAACAGTGATATTATTTTATTTTTCTTTCTATCTTCAATACTCAGCACTGAGTGGCTATGTGACAAATGTTTGTTGATTGAATGAATGAATGTCCATTTTATATGCACATACTTATCATCCTTTCTCCCTCAAAAATACAGGTTCCATGAGAGCAAGGATCTCATAGATCTTGTTCACCATAGAATCCCTGTGGTCTAGACCACTGCCTGTTTATAGTAGGTGCTAAAAGGTGGTTGAAGGATGAATAAATGAATGAGTGAGTTTATACAATTTTATAAACTTGAGCATATATTTAATTCTATTTTACCATTTTATTTAATTAACAGGAATATACCCAGTATAAATAATATACTTTAGAGGCTTAATTATATCTATTCATGCAATTTGCTGCTCAATGTCTATGATTGGAGTTATGTGCATTGTTAGCCTGACTATTCAGAAATTATTGTGGTGCCCTCAGTGACACCTGTAAGTAGTCAATCCAATCAATTCATTAGCATGATTCAAATAATTAGACATCAACTGGCCAAGGAGTCAAAATTCAGTCATTATAGAAATCAAAAGAAGGAAGAAAAAGAAAAGACAAATGGATTCATATAGACATTGCCTTAGTTATTTTGTGGTACTATTTGTTAGGCATTGAAAGCCATATACTTAATTAAGCCACTTAGGTGCTATTTTAGCACTTACCACAGTATAAGGGAACACATCTTCTCTCGGTTCTACTAAGTTTATTCATCTGATTGTTATTAAGAATTTCACTCCTGAATGCAAACTGTTGCAGCCACTCTGGAAAACAGTATGGAGGTTCCTCAAAAAGTTAAAAAAAAGAACCACCTGGGGCACCCGGATGGCTCAGTCAGTTAAGCATCTACTTCTGCTCAGGTCATGATCTCATGGGTTGGAATTCAAGCCCTGCATCAGGCTCTGTGCTGACAGCTCAGAGTCTGGAACCTGCTTCACATTCTGTGTTCCTTTCTCTGCCCCTACTTGTCCTGTCTCTCAAAAATAAACAAATATGAAAATTATTTTAAAAAATAGAACTATCCTACAACTCAGTAATCATATTGCCAAGTATTTATACAAAGAGTACAAAAATACTAATTCAAAGGGATACATGCACCCCAATGTTTATAGCAGCATTATTTACAATCGCCAACTACAGAAACAGCCCACTGCCCATCAACTAATGAATGTGATGAACGGATAAAGAAGATGTGAGAGAGTGGGGCACCTGGGAGGCTCAGTTGGTTAAGTGTCTGACTTCGGCTCAGGTCATGATCTCATGGTTCATGGGTTTGAGCCCCATGTCAGGTTCTGTGCTGACAGCTAGCTCAGAGCCTGGAGCCTGTCTTCAGATTCTGTGTCTTCCTCTCTCTCTGACCCTCCCTTGCTCACACTGTCTCTTTCTCTCTCTCTCAAAAATAAATAAAACTTAAAGAAAAACTTTTAAGAAAGATGTGATATATATATGTATATTATACATACATATGATGGAGTATTACTCAGCCATGGAAAACAATGACATCTGGCCATTTAAAATGAGGTGGATGGAGCTAGAAAATATTATGCTAAGTGAAATAGTCAGAAAAAGACAAATACCATACTTCACTTGTATGTGGAATTTATGAAAAAAACAAATGAACATGGGGTGGGGGGTTGGGAAACGGAGAAAAGAGAGGCAAGCCAAGAAACAGACTTTAGCTAGAGAGAACAAACTGATAGGTACCAGAGGGAAGATGGGGGGATGGGTGAAATACGTGATGGGTAGGAAGGAGGGCCCTTGTGATGAACACCCAGCATTGAATCACTAAATTCTACACCCGAAACTAATATTATACTGTATGTTAACTACTGGAATTTAAATAAAATGAGATTTTGGTGGGAAAAATCCATCCCCTCCAACAGCTTTCTGCAAGAGCCCACCATGATTTTCTTCTCAGGAGGATGGGGATACTCAACTATTGCAGGTTTATATTTCATCTCCTTCAGTTCAATCTCTTTTACAAACCAAAACCTTTGCATATCATTTATTTGCATATGCAAATGCCTCCACCAAAATAGATTTTTTAAATTCTTATTTATTTCAAGAAACAGAGCACATGCAAGTGGGGGAGGGGCAGAGAGAGAGGAACAGAGGATCTGAAGCAAGCTCTGTGCTGACAGCAGAGAGCCCGATGCAGGGCTCGAACTCACGAACTATGAGATCATGACCTGAGCCTTAGTCAGATGCTTAACCAACTGAGCCACCCAGGTGCCCCAGATTTTTAATGATTTAAATAATATCACTTAACGCTAACTGAAAAATTCCCACTTTTTTCTTAATATGACTGAAATCACATATACAAATATAAATAAACGCTTAGAGTAGTACCTTTCAAACAACAAAGATCTTCAGAATTTTGCAATCTGAAATTAATGCGCAGACCTGATTAGTATACGTTAAGCTCTAAAACCTTAGGAAGGTGAACTGTCCTGGGAGATCATGACAACTGGGGTTTTAAGTTATAGAGTTGTGTTGATTTGTTTTTCCTATGAAGTGGTTGAGAAACCAGTAATGTAGAATTTTAAAAAAAGGATCAGGCCTTCGGAACTCATTAGGATGTTTCACATTGCTTTGTTTCTCATGGTTTTGGAAACTACTCTTCTTTACGTAATGATTCCTTCCATCTCAAACTAAAGTTCTCACTGAATTTGACTGTAAGATTGTATAAAATAAAATTTGATGAATTATATTCAAAGCCTAAGTTATGCATTAAAAGCTCTCTTTAAGAATGCTCATTCTTTAAAAATGTTTATCTATTTTGAGAGAGAGAGAGAGAGAGAGAGAGAGGGAGGAGGGGAGAAGCAGAGAGATAGGGAGAAAGAGAATCCCAAGGGGGCACCACGCAGTCAGTGCAGAGCCCGACGCCGGACTCAATCCCAGAAATCCTGAGATCATGACCTGAGATGAAATTGGGAGTCAGACGCTTAAGGTCAGGTGCCCCCAGAATGCTCATTGTAAAACAAAGGTGATTTATAATCTCACAATACCATATATCCCACAATTTTGTCTGTGTTCGAAAATTGCTCAAATTTGGCTGGGCATAGATTGTACCTCTGAAGTGCTGTATTATCAAATCTAGTTATTTAAGGTGTATACGTTACCGGTAATTTCTAGTAAATATGAAAGCCTTCCATCTAGAATGCTTTCCTTTAGTCTAGGGAGCCATGCTGCATTTCTGGTTCTTTTCTCTTCCACAATTAGTTAAATCTCAGTTTTTTCTTTCAAAGAAGAAGTTTTGGGTTTTTAAAACTTTGCTATGTGACTTCAAGAAGCTGAAGTAGAAATGTGGGTTTGCCTTTGATTGAAGAGGAAGAGCCTAGAGTTTATAAATGTCACAGGTATTTCCAATAAATTGTAGGTCACCAGAAAAGATGTTAGGATAATAAATCTAGCCTCTAAGTATACACTCCCGTTACCCAGAGGGGAGCCTCCTGGGATCATTTGTCTGCTGTTCATTATCTTGTCTGCATTATTCAACAGCTCTGTTCTTGCTCAATGGGCTTCAGAGAGCTTTCAGCAGCTGCAGGAACCTCCAATTTTTACTTAAGTTCTCTTTCTCTTTGTAATAGGAGAAAAAAAAAACACCTCGAAGGATAGGAAAAGAAAGAAAACGTGTCTTTGGTGCCCAGGGTCTACCTACATAATTGAACCCATGTCATGTTATAACATAATATTTGGGATGCTAAAAGAAAAGGTTTACATTTAAATACTAACACTACGAGGGTTTAAAAAAAATCCTAAGCCATCGAAATTGTATGACGAAATAACAAAAAAAAACCCATTTAATTTCTCAGAGATGCTGAGGTTAGCTCTGTTTTGAGAAAAAAATGCTCTTTTGTACACGAAACACCAAGAAAGTTTTTTTTAAGCCCCCCAAAGTCTGCTACAGGATCAAAAGAGAGAATAAGTTTTGAAGGAAGGAAGGAGCCTGTGTATTAACTAGCCCAGGGAAAAAGCTCGGTGTTTGATTTGTTTCGATTAGGACATACTTAGCTACTCTCCGGTAAGGTGGTTCTCAGGAAGATTGACATTATTTATGATCATGATCTGATTTAACAGGATGTTCTTGAATCTAACCAACCTACATCTGTTGTGATAAGGTGTGATATTATATTTATCAACCGGGTGATGGATAAAGTGAAACAGTTTTTGCAGTGACCGGGAGCAGGACATTAATTTGAAAATAAAAATACCAGAAGACAAGAAAATGCTAAAAATGCCTAGAAGGAGTGGGCAGAGCAAGCATTAAACTTGCAAAGAAGTTAATGGACCAGCTCTAGGGACTTAGCAAAAGCTGACTATTTCACTGAGGTTATGTGAGATTCAGATTTCTCTGAGGTTATGTGAGATTCTTCTTTAAAAAATTTTTATTGTTTTATTTTTGAGGGGGAGGGAGGGACAGAGAGAGGGAGACACAGAACTTGAAGCAGGTTCTGGGCTCTGCACTGTCAGCACAGAGTCTGGCTTGGGGCTCAAACCCACTAACTGTGAGATCATGACCTGAGCTGAACCGATGGAGCCACCCAGGTGCCCCCTCATGAGTATTTTCTAATCAAGACCAGGAAGACCCGCTATGATCAATGTGTACTGGGCCCAATGTCTAAAGTAAAGAATATGAAAAGGCTAAGGTGAATGGAAAGCTTCTAAACAAAACAGCACTTAAAAATAAATCTAGTTCATGTCATTCATAAGGAATTCTTTAGTTATCCAGTAATGCTGTGATTTCCAATCGAAACTACATGATTTTTTTTCTGAGAAAGGCTGTGCTTTGGACTAAAATGTGTTTGGGGTGGCAGTGGGGGAAAGAATACTCATAGACAAAATAAAGACATTGAAACTTGCTCCTGTGGCCCTGAGATTCTCTGATCTGCAGCAAGAGAATAAGGTCTACAGAGGTGACAGTCCACATCCAGAATGGAATGTCTTGATCTATGTATAATAAGGGACTGCAATTTCCTAGCATTAGATCATCATATTAAAAGCCAAGGGAGATTTTCAGCACCACCATTTGATCAGATTAAGATCCTTAGTGCTGTACAAAACACAGCTCGTTAGCGACCCAAAGTCTGAAAGCATCTCTAAAGTGGCATAGAAATGCTAAGTAGTCTCGGACACCTGGGCAATGCCGGACATCCCAGTAAAAACCAAGGGCCTCCTCAATTACCAAGATATTTGTTACTAAGGAAAACCTAGATGATAAGCTGACTCTGTGATTGAGAAATATGTAAATAAATACCGGAAACTTTTATGCAAATCCTCGGTGCACATTTTTCTGGGCCTCCCAAAGCACGTTCATGAGTATGAAAGCAAATATGACTTTTGTCATTTGCTTGAATATCAGCAAAACAAAACCGAGAGCGATCCACTGCTGCTCAACATTATTTTGTAAATTATTAAACACCCCAAATCTGAAGCTGCTTTCTTAAACTATCAGACTTCAGGATGTAAAAGTAGCATTTGCTCTGGAATATCAGGTCGTTTTTCATTTGCTGTATCCGTGAGTTCATATTCTTAGTCAACCTTGCGATTCAGTGAATGTTTCTCATCGTTACCATCCTGTGTATGCAGTCAGTGCATAATGGAGGTTGGTTGTTTTTTTTTTTTTTTTTTGATGGGGCACCTGTAAAGCTGCTCCAGCTTTACCAAGCGGGCACCCAGAATGACTTTGTGAAAATAACTCTAATGTTTTGTTTTTGTTTTTAATTTCACCGCTGTTAGAGTTAAGCCTCGGGTTTCAATGGTCAGGGAAAAGATAAGTAATTCACCAATATATTTTCCTGCCTGGTTTCCATAGTGTTTGCCAATCACACAATTTCTGTAACAATAAGAAAAAAGCCAGACCCTCCCCGATGTGATGTTTATGCCCCGAATCTCTTTTAAAAGCCTGCCAAAGTAGGGGAAGCTCTGATATAATTAGGGAGAAAAGAAGGTGGTCGATTCACCATTTAAGTATAGACTTAAAAAACCGTATAGAGTTAAACCGACTTTTCACTTTTGCAGGTTTACAAATTGTTCTTTACTGTTCGCACTCTTGAAGAAGGTGCCCTGGCTTCAGGATAACTGAAAACATCTTTATTGAGTTTATTCCTTATATCATAGTTTCCTGACTCACTCCAGCTTCCAAATCAGTCCAAAGGAATCAAAGGGATTTTTCTGGAGGGGTGTGTAGGGCGGGGAAGGGGGTGTCCTTGAGACATTTCATGCTTGCCTTTTTCTATCTACTTTGCCCACATGGTTTTGTGTGCGTGGAGTAAATTGTTAATAAAAGCAGACATCACTACATATCCAACAACGCCCAGAGACTCTGGCATGAAGCGCTGGCTGAAGACCTGCTAGGTATAATTCAATTCCTGTCCATCAAGATGTGAGACATAACTGTTCTAGAAGGGTCTCCGGCACAGGTATA
>NC_043712.1:72849503-72905686 GCF_006229205.1 Suricata suricatta | reverse complement strand
CTACTTGTGGTCTCCCCCAAAATAAATATTTTTAAAAATAATTTAAAAAATAAAATACTTACTCTCTAGCTCTTTACAGAAAGAGGGGCTAGACTCTATGCTAAAAGTAATACACCTTTTATTCTATTTAACAGCTGTTGTTCCAACACATTCTAGAAATTGAATTCCTCACCAGATTTTAACCACTTGTGTATTTTCATTTCATTTACAGAAGTTTCTTCTTCTCAAAGAATAAATTGCCACTGTCAAAAGTTTCTAAAATTTATGATTTCTGGAATAGTAGCACAAAGATTCACACTTTTCTTTATTTCTTGTCTTTGAAAAAATCCTCTCTTTCCATCTCTCAAAATTTTATAAACTCTTCCTCTCTAATAGTCGAGAAATTCCACAACCCTTAGAAATGAATAAAAAAAAAATACTAGCTTCTTCACAGCCAGTGCCAAGAGTCCTATAATATATATACTTCACCACACAGGCCACTGAAGCAGCTGTAAAAATGGAAATGCAATCACAGAAGGAGTTATCAGCCTTATGAATTGAGGCGTCTTGACACTACTTGACATTCATTCTCAATTACCAAGTTCAGGCTTCTTGCCTTCACTGAGCAGCACTACAGAGCACCTCACATAAATGAGTGGATTCTGGGCGGCCATGATGGCAGCAGTAGCATGCTTCACTTCTTCAAAGGACTTGGGTCAGCCAACAAAGCTCTGAGCATTAAATTATTTCTGACAGCAGCCACGGGCGATTAGAATGTAACCCGCCTCTCTGTTTCAGATGTTTATCTTTGAAGAAACCACTCATATCTTTATTACAATCATAAAATCTGTTGCAATGATAAAAATTAAAAAAAAAAGACACTTAACCTGTACCTACACACGGGAGCAGACCTCTGGATGTGTTAATTGTCTTCTTTCACACTTTCTTCACATCTAAGTTATAAGGTAAGGCTTGTAGAGAGTTCAAAATGGAGAAGAGTTGTTATGGAATCAACAGAACAGGAGGCTGGATGTATCAGATAACTTGTCTCCCTAAGAATATGGATGGAAATGACTAGGGGAAGCCATGTTTTATCCAGACATGCATGTTTTTGCTGCAAAGTATTTACAGTAACCTCATTAATTAGAAGGTAAAGAACATCTATGGCTTCTTTGGAATTTGACATTTCATAAAATTGTACAGTGTTAGAATCTGAAGGACTTTCTATTTTAGATATTTAACTTTTTATTGAGTATCTAATATACACCAGACAATATCCTAAACAGATACATATATAACTTCCAGTTGTGTTCAATGATATCAAGGAAGGAATATAGTAGAGGTGCCTGGAAGGCAGAGTCATTGAGCTTCCAACTTTGGCTCAGGTCATGATCTTGCGGTTTGTGGGTTTGAGCCCACCTCAGGCTCCATGCTGACAGCTTGGAGCCTAGAGCCTGCTTGGCATTCTATCTGTCTGTCTGTCTCTCTTTCTCCCTCTTTCTTCCCCTCCCCTGCTCACACTCTGTCTCTCTCTCTCTCTCTCAAAAATAAACTAACATTGAAACATTTTTTATAAAAAGGAAGGAATATAGTAATGTGAGGTCTAGTGGAAATGGTCTACATCAGGTTAATGGATTGGTAAATGTCAAGCAAGCTTTCTCTAAGGAAAGAGATTTTTTTTCTTTTATAGTTTATTGTCAAGTTGGTTTCAATATAACACCCAGTGCTCATACCAACAAGTGCCCTCCTCCATGCCCATGACCCCCTCTTCCCTTCTCCCCTTCCCCCATCAGCCCTGTTTGTTCTCAGTATTCAAGAGTCTCTCATGGTCTGCCTCCCACCCTCTCCCCAACTCTTTTCCCCCTTCCCCTCCCCCATGGTCCTCTGTGAAGTTTCTCCTATTCCACTTAGAAGTGAAGACATATGGTATCTGTCCTTCTCTGCCTGACTTATTTCACTTAGCATAACACACTTGAGTTCCATCCATGTTGCTATCATTGACTAGATTTCATTCTTTCTCATTGCCATGTAGTATTCCATTGTAAATATAGACCACATCTTCTTGATCTATTCATCAATTGATGGACATTTAGGCTCTTACCATGATTTGGCTATTGTTGAAAGTGCCACTACGAACATTGGGGTACATGTGCCCCTATGCATCAGCACTCCTGTATCTCTTGGGTAAATCCCTAGCAGTGCTATTGCTGGGTCCTAGGGGAGTTATATTGATAATTTTTGAGGAAACTCCACATTGTTTCCCAGAGCGGCTGCACCAGTTTACATTCCCACCAACAGTGTAGGAGGGTGCCCATTTCTCCACCTCCTCGCCAGCATCTATAGTCTCCTGATTTGTTCATTTGAGCCACTCTGACCGGTGTGAGGTGGTATCTCAATGTGATTTTTATTTGTATTTCCCTGATGGTGAGTGATGCTGAGCATCGTTTCATGTGTCTGTTGGCCATCTGAATGTCCTCTTTGGAGAAGTGTCTCTTCATGTCTTCTGCTCATTTCTTCACTGGATTATTTGTTTTTTGGGTGTGGAGTTTGGTGAGTTCCTTGTACATTTTGGATACTAGCCCTTTATCTGATACGTCATTTGCAACTATCTGTTCCCATTTTGTTGGTTGCCTATTAGTTTTCTTGGCTGTTACCTTTGCTGTGCAGGAGCTTCTTATCTTGATGAGGTCTTGATGGTTCATTTTTGCTCTTGATTCCCTTGCCTTTGAGGATGCCTTGAGTAGGAAATTGCTATGGTTGAGGTCAAGGAGGTGGTTTCCTGCTTTCTCCTCTAGGTTTTGATAGTTTCCTGTCTCATATTCAGGTCCTTCATCCATCTTGAGTTTATTTTTGTGTATGGTGTAACAAAGTGGTCTAGTTTCATTCTTCTGCATGTTGTTGTCCAGTTCTCCCAGTACCATCTGTTAAAGAGGCTGTCTTTTTTCTACTGGATACTCTTTCCTGCTTTGTCAAAGATTAATTGGCCATACATTTGTGGGTCCAATTCTGAATTCTCTATTCTATTCCATTGGTTTATGTATCTGTTTTTGTGCCAATACCATACTGTCTTAATGATTACAGCTTTGTAGTAGAGGCTAAAGTCTGGGATTGTGATGCGTCTCTTTTTGGTTTTCTTCTTCAATATTACTTTGGCTATTTGGGGTCTTTTGTGGTTCCATATGAATTTTAGGATAGTTTGTTCTAGCTTTGAAAAGAATGTTGGTGCAATTTGATTGGGATTGCATTGAATGTGCAGATTGCTTTGGGTAGTAATGACATTTTAACAATATTTATTCTTCCGATCTATGAGCACGAACTGTTTTTCCATTTCTTTGTGTCTTCTCCAATTTCCTTCATAAGTTTTCTATAGTTTTCATCATACAGATCTTTTGTAACTTTGGTTAGGTTTATTCCTAGGTATTTTATGGGTTTTGGTGCAATTCTGAATGGGATCAGTTTTTTTAAATTTCTCTTTCTGTTGCTTCATTATTGGTGTATAAAAATGAAACTAATTTCTGTACGTTGATTTTGTACCCTGCAACTTTGCTGAATTCATGGATCAGTTCTAGTAGGCTCTGGTGGAGTTGGTTTGGTTTTCCATGTAGAGTATCATGTCATCTGCAAAAAGTGAAAGTTTGACTTCATCTTTGCCAGTTTTGATGCCTTTTATTTCCTTTTATTGTCTGATTGCTGATGCTAGGACTTCCAGCACTATGTTAAACAACAGTGGTTAGGTGGACATCCCTGTCGTGTTTCTGATCTCAGGGGGAAAGCTCTCAGTTTTTCCCATTGAGGATGATATTACCTTGGGCTTTTCATAAATGGCTTTATGATGTTTAAGTAGGTTCCTTCTATCCCGACTTTTTGGGGGTCTTTAATAAGAAAGGATGGTGTATTTTGTCAAATGCTTTTTCTACATCTATTGACAGGATCATATGGTTTTTATCTTTTCTTTTGTTAATGTGATGTATCACATTATGGATTTGCAAATATTGAACC
This sequence comes from Suricata suricatta, assembly GCF_006229205.1. Taxonomy (NCBI): domain Eukaryota; kingdom Metazoa; phylum Chordata; class Mammalia; order Carnivora; family Herpestidae; genus Suricata; species Suricata suricatta. The sequence continues at coordinate 72,901,708 of NC_043712.1, read as the reverse complement.
AGCCCTGCAACCCAGGAATGAATCCCACTTGATCATGGTGGATACTTCGTTTTATATGCTGTTGAATTCGATTTGCAGGTATCTTGTTGAGGATTTTTGCATCCGTATTCATCAAGGATATTGGCCTGTAGTTTTCTTTTTTTTTTTTTTTTTTTTGCTGGGTGTCTGTCCGGTTTGGGAATCAAAGTGATGGTGGCTTTGTAGAATGAGTCTGGAAGTTTTTCTTCCATTTCTATTTTTTGGAATAGCTTGAGAAGAATGGGTATTAACTCTGCTTTAAATGTCTGGTAGAATTCCCCAAGGAAGCCATCTGGCCCAGGGCTCTTATTTGTTGGGAGATTTTTGATAATGGATTCAATTTCTTCACTAGTCATGGGTCTGTTCAGATTTTCTATCTTTTCCTGCTTGGATTTTGGTAGTGCATGTGTGTTTAGAAATTTGTCCATTTCTTCTAGGTTGTTCAGTTTGTTGGCATATAGCTTTTTATAGTATTCCCTGATAACTGCTTGTATTTCTAAGGGATTGGTTGTAATAGATCCATTTTCATTCATAATTTTGTCTATTTGGTGCTCCCTCTTTTCTTTTTGAGAAGCCTGGCTAGAGGTTTATCAGTTTTGTTTATTTTTTTCAAAAAACCAACTCTTGGTTTCATTGATCTGTTCAACTGTTTTTGTGGATTCTATATTGTTTATTTCTGCCCTGATCTTTATTAGTTCTTTTTTTCTGCTGGTGTTGGGGATGCTCTTGCTGCTCTGCTTCTAGTTCCTTTAGATGCACTGTTAGATTTTGTATTGGCACTTTTTCTAGTTTCTTGAAATAGGCCTGGATTGTAATGCACTTTCCTCATAGGACTGCCTTTGCTGCATCCCAAAGAATTTGGATTGTTGTATTTTCATTTTCACTAGTTTCCACATTTTTTTAAATTTCTCCTCTAATTACCTGATTGGCCCATTTGTTCTTTAGAAGGGTATTCTTTAACCTCCATGTTTTTGTAGGTTTTCCAGACGTTTTCCTGTGATTGGTTTCAAGTTTCATAGCATTGTGATCTGACAGTGTGCATTGTATAATCTCAATTCTTTTATATTTATTGAGGGCTGCTTTATGTCCCAGTAGGTGATCTATTTTGGAGAATGTGCCAGGCTCACTTGAGAAGAAAGTGGATTCCATAGTCTCAGGATGTAGAGTTCTAAATATATCTGTCAAATCCATCTGGTCCAATGTGTTGTTTGGGTCCACTGTTTCTTTAGTGATTCTCTGTCTAGTTCATTTCTCCATTGCTGTAAGTGGAGTGTTAAAGCCCCCTTCAATCAACACATTCTTATCAATAAGATTGTTTCTGTTTGTGATTAATTGTTTTATATATTTGGGTGTTTCTGAATTTGGTGCATAGACATTTATAATTGTTAGTTCTTCCTGATGGAAAGACCCTGTAATTGTTATATAATGCCCTTCTTCATCTCTTGTTACTGCCTTTACTTAAGTCCAGTTTGTCTGATATAAGTATGGTGACTCCAGCTTTCTTTTTACTTCCAGTAGCATTATAGGTATTTCTCCATCACCCTACTTTCAATCTGAAGGTATCCTCAGGTCTAAAATGAGTCTCTTGTAAACAGCAAATAGATGGATTTTGGGGTTTTTTTTTATCCATTCTGATACCCTATGTCTTTTAATTGGAGCATTTAGCCCATTTACATTCAGTGCTGTTATTGAAAAATATGAGTTTAGAGTCATTGTGTTCTCTGTAGGATTCATACTTGTAGTGGTGTCTCTGGTACTTTGTGTTCCTTGCATAATTTCCCTCATAGAGTTTGCCTTAGGATTTCTTGTAGGGCTGGTTTAGTGGTGATGAAGTCTTTCAATTTTTGTTTATTTGGGAAAACCTTTATCTCTCCTTTTATTCTGAATGACAAGCTTACTGGATAGAGGATTCTTGTCTGCATATTTTTTCTGTTCATCATGGTGAAGATTTCCTGCCATTCCTTTCTGGCCTGCCAAGTTTCAGTATATAGGTCTGCAACTACTCTGATAGGTTTCCCTTTGTATGTCAGGGCCCTTTTATCCCTAGTAGTGTTCAGAATTCTCTCTTTATCCTTATATTCTGCTAGTTTCACTATAATATGTCATGCAGAAGATTGATTCAAGTTACATCTGAGGGGAGTTCTCTGTTCCTATTGGATTTCAATGTCTGTTTCCTTCCCCAGATTGGGGAAGTTCTCGGCTATAATTTGTTCAAGTATCCCTTCAGCCCCTCTTTCTCTCTCTTCTTCTTAGGGAATTCCTATGATACAGATATTGTTCCGTTTGATTGCATTACTCAGTTCTCAAATTTTATGTTTGGACTCCTGGATCAATTTCTCTCTCTTTTTCTCAGCTTCCTCTTTTTCCATAACTAAGTCTTCTAATTCACCTATTCTCCTCCCTGCCTCTTCAATCCATGCAGTGGCTGCCTCCATTTTATTATGCACCTCATTTATAGCATTTTTTAATTCATCACAACTATTTTTAAGGTCCATAATCTTTGTAGCAATAGCTTCTCTGGTGTCTTCCATGCCTTTTTCAAGCCCTACAATTAATTTTCTGACTACTGTTCTAACTTCTTGGGCAGTTATGTTGCTTATATCTGTTTTGAGCAATTCTTTAACTATCATTTCTTCCTGGAATATCTTTAGAGAAGAGTTCTTCTGTTTTGTCGTTTTGGCTAGCTTTCTGTCTCTTGTAAGTTTTAAAAGCTTGTTATGCACTCTGCACCTGTGAATTCTGCTATATTAAAGGAGGCTCATTGACTGTCCACAGCCTGTCTGTTCAGGAAGTATTCTTTTAATGGTGTCCCTTGGTCTCTCGTTGTGCCCTTGGTTGTTTTATTTCCCCCCTCGTAGTGATATTTGGGACTGTCCACCATGTGTACTTTGGCTTGTTTCTTAAGGTAACCTTGGAAAGGAAAACAGACAAACAAAGAAACAGGGAGCAAAAGCACACAAATGCATAGACAAATCAAACAAACAAGGAAACCTAAAGGGAAAAAAAATAAAGACAAAGGATAATTTAAAACATAAAACCAGGAATCCCATCTACAAATAAAGAGTAGGGTGGGGACAGTGCTGATGGAAGAGCATATACAAAGAGAGAAATGGCAGGGGAGGGGAGAAAGAGAAATTGAATATTGACCAGGCAGAGAGATAAAAAGGTTTAATTCAGAGAGATAAAAAGGAGAATATGGTAGGAGGTGAGGAGAAAGAAATGAAGATAATGTTACCCAGAGAAACTATATAGTCTGATTATTCCAGAGAGAGAGAAAGGAAAGTAACAACAGAGGTGTAGAATATGCATCAAGAGAATGGATTAAATGTGACCAGAGTGCCCAGTCCAGTGGAGGGGACAGATAAGAATGAGATAAGGGAACATATATTTGAATAGCAAAAATTGATCTAGAGTTAATCACGGCAATGCATCATTGCTGGTCTTGCCCCAGGCTCCGGTTAAAAAAAGAAAAAAGAAAAGAATCATAATAATAAAAAGCAGCTCTCCAGTGTGGATGGGCGTGGTTTGGTGTAGGCAGGTCTTGCCTCCACTGCTGTCCCGAGGGCTGCTACCTGAGGCCCCTCCTTAGTGGTTGTGGGGAGAAAAATGGCGGTTCTCCAGGCCCTTCTCATTCCAATTTTAGTATATGTGTTGCCGAAGTGAGCACACCAGTCCCTTTCAACCAAGCGTTGCAACTCACTCTTTTGGTTCCAATCTCCCTGTGCCGCGGGCATAGCCAAGGTGGGCCGCGTTCTATGTCCCAAGCGCCGCCTTGTTTCCAGATCTTAGTCCTCGCACTTTAACAATACCACCCGAAATGTATTCCTGCATGTGGGGCGCTTCCAAGCCTGGGATCAAGGAGGGGGAGGAGGGGACTGCTTTCTCCAGATGTCAACTGGGACCGGGTTGCCCAATCCAAAGAAAGTGAGGCAGTTAGAGATAGGATCTCTCTCCAATACCCTGTGGCCAGAGACGGGATGATAGGATCCCTCTCAGTCCCAGGCTGAGTTTTTCCTCTTCTCCAGGGACAGTTCTATGCACAGTTTCAGCCGCTCTTTCTCTTCCCCTCATCTCTCCTCAGGTGGGGTCCCTCCCCTCCGTGCCTCAGAGTCCCGGCCTATTTTTGTCTTCCCCAGTTCACAGTCACACCTATGAGACTGTCTTCTTAGTGGAACTCTGTCTCTTTTCCTTCCAGACTCTTGCAGTTCAGTGTCCTTTGGCTTCAGCCCTTCTTTGTTTGAGAGATGCAGGCAGGATGTACGGAGCTCTCTATTTCTCTGCCATCTTGCCTCTCTCCCAGGAAAGGGATTTTAACTCATTTGTGAAAGAAGAAATGATGTCACGAAGGAAAAATGTCCCATGGCCAAATGGCCAATTCCCATTGGGAAGGGGTGTGGTCCTTTCAGATGAGTGAACAGGTCAGTAAGGTTTAGAGATATATTCTGGAAATTTTGATTCCATCAACATGAATAATATTCCACTTCCCAGGAAAGCATACTAATTGAAATTGAGATTTTAATTTTTAAGAAAGAAGTGTGTTATGAGCTAAATTATTTAATTTATACTTGTGCACTAGGTTCACTAATCATGTGGTTAGTAGAAAAATTAAATTCCTGGAAAGTGCCTGACATGAAATAAATAAAATATGCCCATTACTTGAATTTTCCCAGCTTTTTGGTATTATTCTAGTCATAACAGGAGATTATGAGGTATGGGGGTAGAAATTTGCTTCCTATCTGTGCCCACATCACGATGACTAAGGTCTGTTCATTCTAGAAACCATTTGCCTAGGAAGGTGCTCAAGAAGACCCATGAGTTCTAGGGCCATGTTGCAACCTTGTTTCCTAAAAACCATATATGACAACACCTATTTTTCTTTTACGTAGAGCTCTGATAAATAAATCACTAAGGAAAAGGCCAGCAACCCAACTAGGAAAAGTGAATCAAAGATTTAAACAGGGAGTTTCCAAGAAATGCAAACAGCCTTGAACATGAAAAGATGTTCAACCCCTACTCTCAATGAAAGAAAGTCAAATTAAATTATATGAAGATACCATTTTCAATGTCTTGATTAGCAAAGGTGAAAACACTTGGTGATGTTTAATTATGGCAACACCAAAAGGGTTCGGGGGACTTTCACATTTACTATTGATGAGAGTACAAACTGGTGCTCTCCACTGGTGGGGAAATTAACAATATGTACCCAAATGAAAATTCACATCTCTTAACTGAGCAATCTCAACTCTAAAAGTTTATCTTAGAACTATCTCTCTACTTGTAAAAGAAAACATAATTTTGTGGTTTTTTGTTTCTTGTTTTTAATTTTTTTAATGTTTATTTGTTTTTGAGAGAGAGAGAGACAACGTGAGCAGGGGAGGGTCAGAAAGAGAGGAAGACACAGAATCTAAAGACAGTCTCCAGGCTCTGAGCTAGCTGTCAGCACAGAGCCTGACACAGGGCTCAAATCCATGAACCCCAAGATCATTAGCTGAGCTGAAGCCAGACGCTCAACAGACTGAGCCACCCAGGTGCCCCAAGAAAGCATAATTTTGAGGACACTATGGTAGCAATGTTTGTCAAAGAAATAAAAAGTGGAAGCAGCCAGTTGCTCAACAATTGGGTTCTGAAAAAAATAAAATACAGTAGGTGATGAAATACTATGCAGCCATTAAAAGAATAAGGTAGATGTAGCCCTACTTGTAGATATGAAAAGACAATCAACATATGGTAAATGCAAAAGGCAAAGGAAAACATGCATAGTAAACTTTATTATTATTTTCCTAACAGTAACCAAAACGTGTGTGTGTGTGTGTGTGTGTGTGTGTGTGTGTGTTATGGCATGAATTTTGTCCCCTCAAACTCATATGGTGAAGCCTCTAATACCTCAGAATATGACTATTTTTGGAGATAGTACGTTTAAAAGGGTAGTTAAGTTAAAATGAGGCCATGAGAGTGGGCCCTAATCCACTCTTCTGATGTCTTTATAAAAAGAGGAAATTGGGACACACAGAGAGACATGAAGGACACACAGGGACAAAGGAAAGACCATGTGAGGACACAGTGAGATGGTGGTCATCTGCAAGCCAAGGAGAGAAACCAAACCTGCTGATACCCTAATCATGGACTTGTAGTCCTCCCAACAATAAAAAAAGAACTTTGTGTTGTTTAAGCCACCCAATCTGCAGTTCTTGTTCCAACAGCTCTAGCAAACTAATGCAACATGTATGTGCATAAATGCAAATGGCACATTTCTGGATATATATCCAAGAAATATTGGTAATATTTACCTTTGCAGAGGGTGACTAGAGGTATGAGATGGAAAAGAGACTCACTTTTGTACTGCTTTAACTTTTACCATGTATACGGTGGTGAGTTTGAGAATTTCAGGGTTGATCAAGGAGCAGCCAAGACCACGAGATGGTATTATTGAACATCACACTTTATTGGGCAGCAATGAATGGGCTTGCATGAGAGAGAAAGTCTCGCACAGAAGAGACCTTCCAGAAGTGTAGCTCTACTAACCAGAAGGGAAGGAGGGCCAGAGAATTCTCAGGGGCCAGGGGAATTAGAGAGGGGACTCATGCGTCCAGGCAATGTTACCCAGCAGCAAGGTAGGGAGTCTCTGGGTCAGAGAACTCTGAAGAGCAGCAGCCTTCTGTGGTCTTTTATAGTTATAGGGTTTGTCTTAAGCTATGGCTAGCATATTCTGGGTGTAGTTTTGGGGTCATGCAAAACAGCTGGCTCTAAATGGCTAAAAATTGGTTCATTTGGGTTATATGGAAAGCAATTATATGTGTAAAAAACTGATCTTGGCATCAGTTTTGAGCTCATAGTCCAAGACTGATGCAAAGAAGTAAACTTTATAGGGGCCAAAATACAGGAGCCATCTTTAACCCATTTATACATCACCACCACTACCACTATCACCACCACCATCATCAACATCATCAGTCATCAAATGTTTAGTGGGAAAAACAAGATCTATCTAGGTAGAAGCTTCGCCCTCTGAAGAATAAGATATCAGGCATTTTTCTCTCTACAGTCCTCCACTGGGCAAACTCACACCAAAGCTTTCCATGATCCGTTCATTAAACAGCTACCTCCTCCTTTATTCTGAATACTTCTATCCCATTTTTTTTAACCTAAAGCTGACAAGCTGATGTGTTCTGAACAGCAGGATTTTTACCTCTCCTGGGAGTTTCATATTTTCTTAAAATGAATTGATACACATTCATTGGTGATATTTCAGAGTCAATATGTCTAGAGGAGAAAATGCCATCTGAGATATTTAGGTTATTCCTACAAATAAAATGGCTGCCTTCCCAAGCAGCAGAATTACCCCAACTAAGGCTTGTGGAGGAATACAGGACAGTGAATTCTTGCTTGGGATAATTTGGCTAAACATCCTCTAAGGTTAATTTTAAAAAATTTGTTCTATGATCTAGTGCCAGCTGTGATGCAGGTGAGGATTTGTAAGAGTCCAAAATGAGAAAGATCAATGAGAGCTGACACAGTAGAGAGAGGGAATTTTCATAGCACTGTTAGGACTTGAGCTAAGTCTTCAGTGATGGACAGCATTTGTATAAAAAAGCAGAAAAGTTTGTAGGCAAGAGAAATATAGGATTATAATGCCAAGTTCCCACTCCCAGCAGGCTGAACCTGGCAAGGGCATCCACCCCAAGAGCTTCTCTCAAAGGAGCAAGGCCCAAGACCAGGTAAATGGTCAAGACAGAGTTCTTATTCATAGACAGGGGCACAGCAAAAGAAGTGGGTGGTGAGTGATCGCTTGGAGAGAAATCAGAGTTAGACCTACGGGAGCAGATAAACTTTTCTGGTCTGAGAGATGAGGCAAAATCATAAATAAAACAAAGTTAATAGTCAGAAGGAAAAAGGATTAACATTAGAGTTAGGGAAATGGAATGCAAGTCAGTTTAAGTTACAACATTCAGGGGCACCTGGGTGGCTCAGTCAGTTAACCGTCTGACTCTTGGTTTTGGCTCAGGTCATGATCTCACAGTTTCATGAGTTTGAGCCCTGCATTGGGCTCCATGCTTACAGCCCTGAATCTGCTTGGGATTCTTTCTCTCTGCCTTTCCCCCATTCACATTGTCTCTGTTTCTTACAAAAGTAAACAAACTTAAAAAAAAAAGATAAAACATTCATATGGAGGCCATGAAAATCTGATGATGAAATAACCCCATTTTTACATAGCGCTCTGGGATAGGGTCCCTGGGGTGAGGGGCTATATACGGTAAAACATGGTAACTCACGATCAGATGGTGCTGGCTTGCCCAACATCACATGACTTGTAGCTGGTAAGAATGCAGAGCAAAAGTGAAGAAGATGGAAAAATTTGTTTTGTTTTGTTCTGTTTTAAATATATAGGAAACTGGCTGAAAGATGGCAGAGAGCAGAGATATGATGTTATAAGAAAATATCAATTTCTTCAAGCTGAGAGAATAAAAATATTCATAAGAACAGAAACTATTCATAAGAAAATAATCATATGCATTCTCCTTTTCTCTGCCCCTCCCCCACTTGGGCGTGTATGCGCTCTGTCTCTCTCTCTCTCAAAATAAATAAACTTAAAAAAAATTTTAAGTTAAATGTAATGATAATAACTTCTTTGGTAAACCTGAGGTACTTGAACTTAAATGATACAAGCCCCTAAAAATTATTTTCAGTCAGTTATTATTGTAACAATTTAGGCCATTATAATCCTAAAGTATGAACTATCTTAATACACTTGGAAAATATGAAAATGTACCTTACCTTAAAAATGAAATGTACCTAAAATGTACAAATTACTTTCATAATAAATACCAGATGATTTTGGCTTGTTTAACATAAAATTTATATATCAATATGTTTTGTGCTTCTTTGGGGACATTTCCTCCACATTATTTTTGTGAGAAATAAAGAAAAAATATCAATGTTGGTAAATAAGAATGTCGTGAATTTGGGATAAAAAGAATGGAACCCTGTTAGTTATCGTTACGTTGTTAGGATGTGGTATAATTGTAACATATCTGAAAATACCATTTGGATATTTGTGCTATCCTGGTTGTTTTGGGATTTATTTTGAAAAATTTTTCTTTAATGTTTATTTGTTTTTGAGAACGAGAGAGAGAGAGAGAAACACAGAATTCAAAGCTGGCTCTGAGCTGTCAGCACAGAGCCCGACGCGGAGCTCAAACTCATGAACCAGGAGATCATGACCTGAGCTGAAGTCAGACGCTTAACTAACTGACTGCACCACCCAGGTGCCCCTGTCCTGGTTGGTTAATACTTGATTGCCCCCCTTGCTTCAGACAATACAACAGTGTGATTTCATTGGAGGGCAAATCCCATGCAAGCACAGTTGACTGAAGCGAATTTTCATCTCACCGAACAAAGCGTAATGCGTTCTGCCAAGCCTGTTCGTGCCAACACAGATCACTTAGGGTATAATTGGCTGTAACTGGCACTCATACAAGCTGTGACATTTCCTATCAGCAACTGAGGAGTATCTGGAAAGCCAACGAAACTATCACATCTACAGAAGAGAACTGGATTTGGGAAAGAAGGAAATAGAAAACGAGCCAGCTGGTTTCCTCCTCAAACAGGTAGGGAGGAAGCTACAACACCGGCCATCTGGCCCTCTTCCAGCAGCGTGAGATATCAGGGAAAGAGGGAACACTGACTTGACTAAGACAGGATGAAGCCATTTGGAGTCTTCTGTTTAGAGAATGCAAATAAAAGAAAAAGAATATTAATTAAAAGGACCTAGAAACCACCAAAAGTTAAAGGAGGACGGGGCGCCTGAATGGCTCAGTCTGTTAAATGTCTGGCTTCAGCTCAGGTCATGATCTCCCGGTTCATGGGTTTGAGCCCCGCATCGGGCTCTGTGCTAACAGCTCAGAGCCTGGAGCCTGCTTCAGACTCTGTATCTCCCTCTCTCTCTGATCCTCCCCTGCTCACACTGACTCTCTCTGTCTCTCAAAAATAAATAAAAGGCATAAAAATTTTTAAAAAATTAAAGGAGGATGGAAAATGACATTGACAAAATATTCAATTGGCAAACCAGGGAGAGAGAGAAAATCAGAAGGTAAATGGAAGAAAAAGGAATGAAAGGAATAAGGTATGAGAGGGGAAATAATTCTTAAAATATCAACCAGGGGCATGTGGGAAAATACAAAGCACAATGAAAAAACCTGCAGCATGAATACATTATTTTATGTGCTTCCTTTCTCTAACAATTAAATAAATGCAAAATAATATAACAATGATGCATCATTTTGCCTACCCCATTAGCAAAAATTTAAAAGAATATTATTATCTAGTTTGGACAAGTAGATGAGAAAACAACCTCCTACACTATTGATTTATTGTTTTATTTATTTATAAATAAGTAAACTGTGTGAAGCTAATGGGGAAAACCTTATTAACATATTCATACTCACTGACTCAACAATTCCCTTTATTGGGGAGACACTTACACAAGTATGAAAAGATGCATGTTTAAGAATATTCCCTGGAGAATTGTTTATGAATATGAAACATTGGGTGGGAAAATCTGTGCATGAGTAGGGCATTAGTTAAATAAATTATTGTACATCCCTATAGTGAAATGCTATATATAGACCTAAAAACATTAAGAAAATCTTATAGGGGTGCCTGGATGGCTCAGTCACTCGAGGTTCAGACTCTTGATTTTGGCTCAAGTCATGATCCCAGAGTCTGGAATCAAGCCTCGCATCAGGCTCTGTGCTGTCAGAGGAACTCTCTCTCCCTCTCTCTCTCTGCCCCTCTCCCCTCTCAAATAAATAAATCAACTTGAAACAAAGAGAAAATCTTATATTAATGGAACACTCAATATGTATTAGATGAAGGTGCCTGTATATTAGCAGCTTTAGTGTAGTAGTTAATATATTACTCATAATAACCATAATAAAAAGTTAATATTTACTGGCAACGTATTTTGCATGTTTTACTAAGCCTTTAATAAGCATTATCCCATAATTTTCACAAGAACTTTATGATGCGAGTATTTTTATCTGCATTTGACAGGCACGAAGACCTGAGACACAGAGAAGTTAAATAATTTGCTCAAGGAGGCTAGAAAGGGCCAATGCTAGGTTCGGAACCTGAACTTGGCTCCCAAGAATGGGCTCTTACTCTAGACTCCCAAAGCGTAGTTTGATCTAGTCATTTTTTTAAACTATTTTTTAAAATTTATTTTTGAGAGACAGATAGAGACAGTGCGAGCAGGGGAGGGTCAGAGAGAGAGAGGGAGACACAGAATCTGAAGCAGGCTCCAGGCTCTGAGCTGTCAGCATAGAGCCCAACGCGGGGCTCAAACCCATGAACCGTGAGATCATGACCTGAGCTGAAGCCAGACGCTTAACCGACTGAGCCACCCAGGCGCCCCTATCTAGTCATTTTTTTAAAGAAAAAAGTAATCTAGTAAATACATACAGAAAAAACTCAGAGGATTCACTAAACTGTTCATATTCTTTAATCTGCCATGGAGGAAATTATGAAGTTAGATTACAATCCTTTTTATTTCTGTAATGTTAATACCATTATAAACATACATTGGTTTGTAACAGGAGGAAAATCAGTAAGATTAATAAATCTCTTGCCTTCTGAAAGTTAATTGCAAAGCAGTACTCTAAAATTATTGAAGATGTCTTTAATCATTGTTCTCAGAACTTCCTAATCAAGGATTCCCAAATGCCAGTCCATGAACTGAACACATCACAATCACCTTAGGAGTGTTTTATTGCATATACCAATTCCTTGGCCCCAAATGCCTTATCCTATCCAGTTCAGTACATCTGGGATGGGGCTCTGGAATTTACATTTTTTAAAAGCTCCCGAGGTGATTCTGATACCCAGCCAGGTTTGGGAATCACTGTCTAGGAGAATGTGATTTATGTAGATCAAAAGAGAAAAGAGAGAAAGTGCACCATATGGTTTGTTAACGCTTTCTTTAATTTCATTTTGGAGGTGGCTTCACAGAGAAAGGATTTCTAAATCATTGGTATACATAATTTAGCAGATACCTATTCCTGAAAAATGTGCCAACAGCTTTGGCCATCTGAAATATGACAATAATTCAAATTTATCGTGGAATAGAGGAAGGGAAAATGTTTGCAATGTTTTGTAATTGAGTAATGAATCAGTGTGGCATTAGAGCACAGAGAGGCAACTCGACCCACAGAGCATAATACAGGACACAGAAACACATCCAAGCACACGCAGGACCTTGGCTTACTGCAGGGGTGGACATAGGTCAATAGGGAAGGATGCAGGGGCATCGAGCTATTTCTGTGGGGGGTGGAGATTAGTATTAACAATCAGCAGAACGCTTGGGGCTTATTGGGTATGTAGGTTTCTTTTAAAAGAGGGATAGCTTTTTTTCAACCCTCCAAATTCTTCTACTTCTCCAACTGCTTACAATCAATTGACTTCATTAGCTCTTCCTCACTTCCCCCATCAGCTTCCTTCAAAGTTTATGTATTTATTTTTGAGAGAGACAGAGAGAGTGCGAAAGCAGGAGAGTGGCAGAGAGAGAGGAGGACAGAGGATCTGGAGAGGGTTCTGTGCTGACGGCAGACTGCCCAGTATGAGTCTCAAACTCAGGAACCACGAGATCATGACCTGAACCATAGTCCAACAGTAACCAACTGGCCACCCAGGCGCACCCACCCCCCCATCAGCTTCCTTTAAATACTGGTGTTCCCTAGAGTTCTTTCCTTGGTTGACTGCCACTTTCTTCACTCTATGTGCCCTCCTGGGCCAGCTCATCCATTCTCATGACTTTGACTACCAAAAACAAAAGGCTATTCCAAATCTATTCTCTTCTTTCCAGTGGAGGCTTCTGTTTCAAATGCCAGAGCCATATTTCTAATATTTAACAGATCTGCAAGGCGCCTTACACTTAACACACCCACTCATTACCATGTCACTGCATCTTCTACTATAACCACAATCTCAGTTCATAAAATTACCACCCAACCAGTCTTCCAAGGCAGAAATTCGTGAGTCTTATTTAACTCTGCCTTCTTCCTATCAAGTGACCACCAAATCCTGTAATTTAGCCTTCAAAATTATCTTTTGACATTTCTCCATCCTATGACCCCTGCTTTAGTCCCAGTTCTCAGCGTGCTGGCTTCTAAATTGCAAATCTCTTGTCTAGTGTCCCTTCCTTCCCTCGCTCCAGTGTATTTGCCATATTCCCACAGAGAGCAGTGTGCCTTAAAATAAAAATGGGCAGGGGGGAACCCATGCCTGCTACTCCCTTTCTAAAAGGACTGGTGGGCGCAGAAGTCTACATGAAGTCCAGATTCCTTGCTTGGCAAATGACAATAATAACAGCAATATCCTATACTGAGTACCTATTTTACATATGAACCAAGTGAGGCCCCAAGGGGTTAAGTATCTTCCCCAAGGCGATGGAGCTCCTTCAGTGGCAGAGCTGGGAATTCGGTCTAGACTGACTCTAGCTCTGCAGCCCGTGCTCTATTCCAGTCTCTTTCTTGACTAATCCCTTTATGTACAGATCTGTCCCCTCAAGTAAGCTGTGAAGGTCCCAGAACAGGAAAAACGTCTTATTCATCTCTGCATCCCCAGTGTCTAACACTGTGACACAGGATAGGTGCCTAATATATGCTTGTTTAAAAAAAAATGGATCAAGGGACAGAGAAAGAGAGGAAGGAACTGAAGGAACTAGTGAGGATGTCTTAAGTAGAACATTATGCTGGGCGCCTGGGCGGCTCAGTCGTTTAAATACCCAGCTTCAGCTCAGGTCATGATCTCTTGGTTTGTGGGTTCGGACTCCGTGTTGGGTTCTGTACTAACAGCTCAGACCCTGGAGCCTGCTTTGAATTCTGTGTCTCCCTCTCTCTCTCTGCCCCTCATCTGCTTACACTCTGTCTCTCTCTCTCCCAAAAAGAAATAAACATTTAAAAAAAGGAAGAAGAATATTATGCCGTTTTAAATATCTGAAGAAGTGTCATATAGAAATGGCGTTATCCGGAGCACCTAGGTGGCTCAGTTGGTTAAGCATACCACTTCGGCTCAGGTCATGATCTCACAGTTCATGGGTTCGAGCCCCATGTTGAGCTCTGTGCTGACAGCTAGCTTGGAGCCTGGAGCCTGTCTTCAGATCCTGTGACTCCTTCTCTCTCTGACCCTCCCCTGTTAACACTGAGTCTCTCTCTCAAAAAAAAAAAAAAAAAATGGCGTTATCCTTCCTGTAGGATGGCTGCCTAACCTGAGCTCCATGAATGAGCTCCGGGAAGCATGTTTCTAGGACAATAGTCTGTACCATTAATAAATCTCACCAAGCCGTTGGTGACCCCAAATATAACTGCTTAGAACTATTTCTCCAGAGGAGAACCAATGAGCATATGTTACTGGTAAGCCAGTTTCAGATCTCTGCAAAAAAGGAAATTTACAAGAAGAGCTATTTGAAAATAAAATCTTTACAGCAAAATGTCAAAAGCCCTGGATCAATGGAAGCAATCAAGCAAAGGCCAGATAAATATGTCCAAAGATACAGAGAAAGGAATCCATAGAATTCTGGGGGGCTGAGAGGTACGCTAGGAAAATGTCCACACTCGACCTCTGTGATTCTGTAATTCTAAGGTGCAATCCATAACACATGTATCATTTCCTTTTAACTTTGCAAAGGTTTTTATTATTTTTAGAACCATTCCTTGGTCTGTTATCTTCCCAGGTACTCTTCCTTTAACAGTAATCTTTGGGTTTCTTTGCATTTCTTAATAAACCTAAAAACTCCCACCTAAATTCTGTTGGCATCTACAGACGCTGGTAATTCCTATTTTTCAAGTCAGATCGCCTGCTTACTCCATTATGAAACTGGATTGCTCATTTTCCATATAGGTCCACAGGTTATTGAGATTTTAGTTTACATTATATCAAATTTTGAAGTGATAATTGCAAAAATAATTGTTGTGCAGACCACATCCCCTAGAATGCCTGAATTAGTTTATTGAGTGTTATTTTCTTTTCTCCTCAAAGACATTATTTATTCCATACTCACTGTTGACATTACAGAAATGGAAAAATATTTACCTTGCTACTCTTCAGCAGATAACATAACAAAAAGTTAATGACATGTTGGAGATTTTCTCAGTAACTCTTCCTTACATTTATCTCATTACTGGCATGTCCAGGTGATTGAAAGAATGCAGCGAATTTAAAAGAAGATAGACTTGGGCAAATCTGGGAGTTATTCATAAAATAAAAATAGCAAATATTTACCATTTTGCTTATGCCCTGAAGTCATTGTATTCTACTAAAAAACATTGGGGCACCTGGGTGGCTCAGTTGGTTAAGTGTCCAACTGGCTCAGGTCATGATCTTGCAGTCATGAGTTTGAGCCCCTGGTCGGGCTCTGTTCTGACAGATCAGAGCCTGGAGCCTGCTTTGGATCCTATGTCTCCCTTTCTCTCTCTGCCCCTCCTCCATTCACTCTCTGTCTCTGTCTCTCTCAAAAATAAATAAACATTAAAAAGAAGAAACATTAAAATATTATATTCTTTTATGAGAAGTAGCCCTCAGAGTCAAGATTAAATAAGTAATCCTTTTTAGTGGTATGTATTAAAGTTTATATCCTTGTGTTATCAAGGAATAAATTATGACCTTTGCTCCACTATTTCAACTAGTTGAACTTGTGTGATGTCCCTTTCAAAAGGATGAACGAGGTATAAAGTGGTTGCTTTCTTGCTTTTCTGGATGAGAAGTCACAATTGAGGCAAATGTAAATGACTCATTGTTTTTGACGACAGAAGTCAAAGAAAGGCCTGGAAAATGACATTTACTCTGAGGGTTAACTAGTGCCCAAATCTGGTCGACATTTGCTGCCATCTGCTGGTCAAAACAGAAAACTGCAAGAAACGGAGAAACGTGTAGAAGGAATTTGATACCGTGTGCGCCGCAGCGTTTCTGCAGGGTAGGAAGGGATTAATTATCCCGAATTATGCTTGTAAAACGACTGCACACCCAGCTGCAGAGCCAGTGCCTTCTCACGGCCAGGTGGCTGACGGGCTGTCTGCCCACAGGGTCTAAGAATTTGCCCTGGTCCACGAATCTGGTCACCTGCACCTTCGTTTCAAGCTCCTCCTCCCTCAACCTCAGAGGCAAAGCAATAAAGCCAGTTTCCCCCTTGCGCCTCAAGACATTTCCTAAAATGTTGCCTCCAGGAAAAACTGGCTTTTCTTGACCAGAGATTGCAAACGGGGTTAGATATCTATTACAACATTATGACATAACATTTTATTAAAATGTGGGTGTTATGAGACAGGTGGTGGTGATGGTGGTGGGCACTTGAGGGGAAGAGCACTGGGTGTTGTATGGAAAACAATTTGACAATAAAATATTATGGAAAAAAATAAATAAATAAAATAAAATGTGGGTGTTGATTTTAAAATAAGGAAAGTTCACATAAAAGTCCGGATTGCCGGCTCCTTTTGGAAAATTCGAACATCAGACCAAATGGACTCCGTTCCCATATGGCTGGGTCTCCTGGAGGAGGGGCCTGCTCCTCACAGTGTTACTGCTTTAGGGTAACACTACTTAGCCCGCAGGTCAGAGGTCACTTATTATTCTTGCTATATATATTTATTCTGTATTTATCCTATCCACATATATCTATATGTGTCTATGCTTAAGTGGATACTTTTAACCTATAGGATATTTTAACCTACTGGTTGCCCACTCTTGCATCACTTAGTAACAGATACCTATATTATCAGGGATGTCACAGACTTGACTAAAAATTATGTTTCCCCTTTCCTTTTGCAAAGAGTCATCACCAATGAGCTATGTAGCAAAGCTTATGGGCCAGGCTTCTGGGAACTTTCTTTTAAGACGGCTGACGGTGGGCGCCTGGGTGGCTCAGTCGGGTAAGTGCAGACTTCTGCTCAGGTCATGATCTCACAGTTGGTGGGTTTGAGCCCAGCTCAGAGCCTAGAACCTGCTTTGGATTTTGTGTCTCCCTCTCTCTGCCCCTCCCTGACTTGTGCTCTCTCTCTCTCTCTCTCTCTCTCTCTCTCTCTCTCTCTCTCTCAAAAATAAAATAAACATTAAAAAAATTAAGATGGCTGACTGAACTACACGGAAATTACGTTTTTCCCCTTCCACCCTCCTTTATTCTACCGCTGACATGATGGCAGGAGCTTCCGCAGCTAGCTTGGGTCCTGAGTACTACACACAAGGCTGGAGGTCAGAGGCTCAACATGGTGAAGAAAAAATATGGCACAAACTGAAATCTCTGATAACCATGGAGCCACCTACCATTCAGCTCTGGGCTGTCCCCAGTCATCTTGTTTTACTGGAAAGAAAAATCAAACTTGATCTTGTTTCAGCCACTTATTTGAGTTTTCTGTTAAAAGCAGCTAAGCTTGATAAATCATATCTTTAACAAAACTGGGACAATGAGAGAGGGACAGAGAAGGCTGTGTGTTTCAAGAAATATAGGAGATTCTCACACTTGATATCCGAGTGTTCTAATCAGCCGGGTTTACTGTAAAAGTAACAGAAGGGGTATGGATATTAGCTCAATAAAATTCTCCACGGTGGATGGGCGGATGCCATTTGCTTCTTTGGGGCAGGTGCTGTCTGAGGGCAGTTTTGCTGGAAGAGGAGTTGAAGGAGGAGATTTGCATGCAGGAAGGGAGGGGAGGAGACAGGATGAGGCAGAGACGCTGTGCTACGGAGCAGTCCCAATAGAGTGCTAAACGTCCGCAGCTGAGACAGCCCGGTGTACCTCGTGCTGTGTCACAAGGGGGCTGAGTCTTCTTATCCCCGCCTTAGCCAGTCACAGGATGTGAGCTGCCCCTGGAGGGGAGGCCTGAACCTGCAGGAGGAAACACTCTCCAGCCCAGGACAGTGCTCGGTTGTGAGCCATCCGCACCCATCAGAAGTTGAGAGGATGAATGAACCTTGGTCCTGAGAGGAAGCGGATAGTTACATCACAGCATCTTCCTGGCTATTTACATATTAGGGTGTAATTTATGTATTTTAAATTATGTAATATTCTTATAATTATTTCATTTCTTAACGAGTCAGGACTAACAACCCTTCTGACCGTTCATTGTGTGCTCTTGGATCAAAGATAGGGCAGCTTTACACCATTACTAGGATTAGTGGCTGTAAACACCCAGGCTGAGTAATAATTCATCGTATTCACCCTGTTAGGTGAAGCAAATATTACCTAGAAGAATGAATAAACAAAACTTATTCTAAGTACTGTCTTTGGACGGGCAGGTGTCCAGGCAGATAGAAACCAGTAATAGAAAGCAACCAGGGACAAAGGAGCAGAGCTTTTCTCACGGCAGGTGCCTCCCTGTTGCCTCCTTGAGGTTTCCCTAAGACCTCCCTAATCCCTGACAGGTCCCTTACCTCCCCATCAACGGTGGCTGGCAATGGCGCCCCTCTGGCGTTCTTTGCAAACCTCTCAGCTGCTCTGCCGACCCGCTGCCCTGATGATTCTGGTATCAAGATAAAAATTACTATTGACTTTCATTAGTTTTGAGATCAGAGAGAAGAGAAGTAGCTTGTTTTTGAAGCAAGGTGAGCTTGCCCACCATATGGGTGTTAATTACAGATCCATGTAGCTCACTGACTTAAAAGGGGGGTGACTGAACGTATCTGTGGTTTCCATGGATCCCACAGCAATGCTCTTTAATTGCTTGCATAGACTAATGGCTTCTATAATGCTGAAAATAAACCTTTGAAGTAGGTCATTTGGGAAAATAGAAATTTAAAGATTGAAGAGGAAATTATGATTGAATTCACAGTGATTAAGTACCCAGTTTCTTAAATAGTATTGAAAAGGGCAATTTCAAAATTACTCATATATTAAAATATGTAAATACACACAGTATACATATAATTTAATCCTTACAAAGATTGGGTTCTAGCAAGACTGAAAAATGAACTCAGTTAAATACAGTTCCTTTTTACAAACTGGGTGCAAACACTTTCTCAAATTTACATGATGTTGAATGAAATTGGTTTTATCTTTTTTTGATGTTTATTTATTTTTGAGAGACAGAAAGAGACAGCACGAGCAGGGGAGGGTCAGAGAGAGAGACGGAGACACAGAATGTGAAGCAGGCTCCAAGGTCTGAGCTAGCTGTCAGCACAGAGCCTGATGCGGGGCTCGAACCCACGAACCGTGAGATCATGATCTGAGCCAAAGTCGGATGCTTAACCGACTGAGCCACTCAGGTGCCCCTGAAATTCTTGAGAAAGAAATATCCGGATTGGTTGAGGCATATCTAAATCATCATAACTCTGACAGCATGTTTTGTTTTTATTGGTTCTTTTTAAGTACACATATAGTAAGGTATAAAAGCTGAATGTGTGGGGCGCCTGGGGGCCTGAGTTAAGTGTCCGATTCTTGCTTTTGGCTCAGGTCAGGATCTCACAGTTCATGGGATTGAGCCCCGAGTGGGCTCTGTGCTTAGAGTGCAAAGCCTGCTTGATATTCTCTCTCACTCTCTGCCCCTGCCCTGCTCATGCGCTTTCTCTCAAAATAAAAAAACTTAAGTTAAATGTGCAAGGATATCTAATTTTATAATACGTCAATTGTATGTCTCTTCTGCCTAAGTGTAGTCAAGATATTATACTTCATACTAGAAAACAGTATGGAAATTCCTCAAAAAATTAAAAATAGAACTACCCTGACCCAGCAATTGTACTACTAGGTATTTATACAAAGGATACCAAAATGCTGATTCAAAGGGGCATATGCACCCCAATGTGTATAGCAACACCATTGAAAATAGCCAAAGTAGGGAAAGAGCCCAAATGTCCACTGACTGATGAATGGATAAAGATGTGGTATATATATTCAATGGAATATTACTTGACAATGAAAAATAATGAAATCTTGCCATTCACAATAATGTGAATGGAACTAGGGAGTGTATTATGCTAAGCAAAAGCAGTCCATCAGGAAAGACAGATATCATATTATTTCACTCATATGTGGAATTTAAGATACAAAACAGATGAACCTAAGGGAAGGGAGCCAAAAATAATATAAAAACAGAGAGGGCAATAAGCCATAAGAGACTCCTAAATACAGAGAACAAACGGAAGCTTGCGGGTGAGGTGTTGGGAGGGGCATTAAGGAGACCCTTGGTGGGATGAGCACTGGGTGGTATATGTAAGTGGTGAATCACTAAATTCCATTCCTGAGGAATAAATAAATAAATATATTTTGATTTGAAAAAAGACAATGTTTTTCATAGAATTGAGTGAAGGGGCGCCTGGGTGGCTCTGTTGGTCAGTGTCCGACTCTCGATTTCAGCTCAGGTCTGACTGTGGAAAGTCTGTTTGGGATTCTCTCCCCCGCCCCCTCTCTGTTCTCTCTCTCTCTCTCTCTCTCAATAAATAAATATAAAAAAAAAAAAATTTGAGTGAAACTGCTCCCTGAGAGCAGGGGCTGTGATTTATACACTGAGCACCCAGGGCGTTTCTCCTGCATAGTTGTGGTGGCAATATGTATTTGTGGAATGAATAAAGGATGGATGGTGAAATCAGCTACCTGGGGAGCAGTACACACTGAGATAACTCATCGGGCTCGGGGCATAGAAGTGGATGAGCGAGTGTGAAGCCCGAATGGCTATTGGAACAGCTGAATAAAAGACAGAGTACACGGGTCTGAAGGGAGAACCAGGAAAGCAAGGCTTAGGGAATGTTTTCTTTTTTCAGGGATAAAAAGCCTTGGCCCCAAAGGATCGTCCCTTGAGTATATCTGAGCGATATATTCACCAAACAAGACTATAAGAAGTCCTTTAATCTAGAGGTGCCTGAGTGGGCTCAGTTACACTGATCTTCAAGACAGAGCTTGCTTTGTTTCCCCCAGCCCCTGACTTTTATATCCAAAATGATTTAACTTTTTAAAAACATTTTTTAACATTTGTTTATTTTTGAAAAAGAGAGAGAGAGAGAGAGAGAGAGAGAGAGAGAGAGACAGGGTATGACCAGGGGAGGGGCAGAGAGAGAGGGAGACACAGAATCCCAAGCAGGTTCCAGGCTCTGAGCTGTCAGCACAGAAGTCATTGAAGGGCTCGAACTCAAGGACCTCAAGATCATGACCTGGGCTGAAGTCAGATGCTTATCCAACTGAGTCACCCAGGTGCCCCAGTGATTTCTTAACTTTGAAGGCAGGTTCTCTCTCTCTGCTTCTCTCCACCAAAATAAATAAATAAATGAGCTTAAAAAATACTAATTTTGGGTATATATTTTTCATTTGATTTTTCCCCTTGTATTTTCCTTTAGTGTAATTGACAGTTGACAACTTTTACTACTTCCACTTATTCTATTAATGAATTCTTTAAGCCTTTTAAAAAATGTTTTATTTGTTTTGAGAGAGAGAGAGAGAGTGTGAGCAGGGAGGGTCAGAGAAAGAGGGAGACAGAATCCAAAGACGGGCTAGCTAGCTGTCAGCACAGAGCCTAATGTGGGGCTCGAACCCATGAACCGTGAGATCATGACCTGAGTCAAAGTCAGACATTTAACCAACTGAGCAATCCAAGAGTCCTCTTTAAGCTTTTTTGAAATGTATTTGGCCCTTATTCCTTCACAACCCACGGCTATTACCCCTACAGAAATTTTTAAAAAATCTTTCATATGGCACATCTGAGTGGCTGAGTCAGTTAAGCATCTGACTTCAGTTAAGGTCATGATCTCATGGTTCATGACTTGGAGCCCCACAATGGGCTCTCTGCTGTCAGTACAGAGGCTGCTTTGGATCCTCTTTCCCCCCTTCTCTTAGCCTCTCCCCTGTTCACATGCATTCTCTCTCAGAAATAAACATTAAAAATATTTAAAAATATCTTTCTTATTCATTGTAGTGTTTCAGGCATCAGAGCAATAAAACAGATTTTTTTCAGAAGCAATAGTTTATTGTAATGATAACAATATAAACAACTGTTTCCATAAAATTTCCTAGGTGTTAAGCACTCTACCACATGCTTTATATATTAAGTCACTTAGTCCTCAATACAACTGTATGAGATAGGTACTATTATTGTTATCCCTGTTTTACAGTTACATTTTTTTAGGCAGAGGCATAAAGTGTTGTAATTTAAATCATATATTCCCAGGTACATTATGAGACTAACTTGTGTATCTGGCTACCCTTTAGATAATTTCTTTTTTGACATTGACATTTTCCCGATTTCTTTGCATGCTTGGTAATTTTTGACTGAATGCTGGGCATTGTCATATTGGTGCAATTTGATTTTGTTGCGTTCTTTTAAAATGTATTGAACAGAAAACCCAGAAACAGACCCACACAACTATGTGCAAATGCTTTTCACAAAAGTGCAAAAGCAATTCAGTGGAGGAAAGATAAGCTCTTCAACAAAGGGGTTGAAGCAACTGGACAGCCACTGTGGAAAACCGTTCAACAGCTTCTCGTAAAACTGAACATGAGACTACCGCACAACCCAGCGATTGTACTTCTGGGCATTTATCCCAGAGAAATGAAAAATTTATGTTCACACAAAAACATATACATGAATGCTTATGGCAACTTTGTTCATAAGAGCAAAAAAGCGGGAAACAACCTAGATATCCTTACATTTATGAGTGGTTAACAAACTGTGGTGCATCCATACATTGGAATACTACTTACTAATAAAAAAGATCAAAGTATCAGTACATGCAGCAACATGGATGAATCTCTAGAGAATTATAATAAGTGAAAAGAGCCAACCACAGAAGATTATATACTGTATTATCCCATCTATTATAACATTCCTAAAATGACAAGATTATAAAAATGCAAGACAAACTAGTGGTTCAAGATGTGTAGGAAGAATGTAGTGTGCCAGACACTACATTGGGGGGAATTCGTTGAATTATTTCAGGATTCTGTGTATTCTTTCTTATAACTACGGGTGAACTACAACTATCTCAAAATAAAAGAGTTTTAAAAATCATTTAAAAACAGGGGCTCCTGGGTGGTTCAGTCAGTTAAGCATTTGACTCTTGATCTTGGCTCAGGTCATAATCTCATAGTTCGTGAGATCGATCCCTGTGTTGAGCTCCGCCCCTCCCCCACTTGTGCGCATGCACGCATGCTCTCTTTCTCAAAACAAATAAACTTAAAAAAATCATTTAAAAACAAAACGTAATTTATATTAGTTATTGAACCAAAAATTATTAACTTAGAGAAGTGGTTTCCAAAGGAGCTGACTTTGCTCTTAATGGGACATATAGCAATGTCTTAAGATATTGAGAAGAAGCCAGGATGCCACTAAACGTCCTATAATGACCAGGAAATCTCCTACAGTATCCATTAATGTTAATATTAATGTTAGATTTAGGTTGATAGAACCCTGGCTTGGAGCTAATAATTTTATAACATAAGGCAATACATTTTATTTAACTTGCATTAGGGGTAAAATTTTTTTAAATTAGACATTTAATGAGTATTTTATTACATTGTTAAAGAAAAGCTTGAATGATGTTTGGTAATACTTTTTAAAAATTTTTTTTCAGGCTAAAATTATTGTAGCCCTACCACAGGACTTTGGTGCCTTGCTTACCCATTCATTTTCATTTTAAATCTAGTTCAAGATGTTCCTTGGATTGAAAGGTATACCCTATGCCCACTTCTTTGTGAAGGTGAAATGGCTTTCTTACATTTCTTTGTTGGGCTACTCAATGATCATAAAAGGAAGCCATTCACAACACCATTTCCTTAGAGTTCATTAGGATAGCATTATGCTGTGCACTTCAAATAGTTACACTAAATACTTGGTAAGAGGGATCCCTGCTTAGCTCAGTCAGTAGAAATCAAGCGACTCTTGATCTCGAGGTTGTAAGTTTGAGCCCCACATTGTGGGGCTTAAAAAAAAAAAAGAAAACAGTTAGTAAAATACATAACCTTGAACTCACTACTCCTTAATACTTACCAAAAGTTTAATGGAGAAAAAATCTGCATAAAAAGAAAAGTAAGTTTGCAATAATACTGAAATGCGAGAAAAACTGATTCAGTAGTTAAAACATGTGGTTAAAATATCATAGATGAATTATTGATTTTGATTTTTAATCTTAAGTTTAGTTGAAAATATGTTTAGGATTTATTTTAGAAAATATATGAGTTGATTTATAACCACTATTATTTAAAAATAAAAATTCTTAATTTTTAAAGAAATTTAGTTATTTAAGAAATAATTCTTAATTATTTAAGAAAAAAATGGATATTTAAAAATTCACTAAATTTGAAGAACAATTTGGAAAGATCTTATATCCAAAATTCCACTAGATGGTGCTCTTTTAACTTCCTTTAAGGAAAAACTAAAGTTTGAATCCGTAGCTGATGCTTGACTTAGCTAATTTAACACTAATGAGACCAAGTTAGTGCATCTGACTCAGAATTTCCTTGAATATAAAGAGCACAGTGTATAATCTAAGAACAGTATAAATGTGATAACTAATTGATGGAGACTACTTTTATTAGTAGTAGAAAGATATCATGATTAATAATTCCAAGGAAGAGATTCTGGGAATATTATGTTGTGCTCTTCGGAAAATAAGGTCTTGTAGAATGTAAACATTGGACAACCTTAGACATTAGCAGGTTTTACTTAACAAGCAATTGTTGAGTTAAACAAAATATTTTAAATAAAAACACTTCTGGTATACATGAGGGTCAAATGTGCCAATAATCTTCTTTGACATTATTATTAAAAATCTATGCTCCATCCATGACACTACATGTGAAATATATTTATATATATAGAATTACATATATAATATGTAAATTATACGTATATACTGTGAACTCTATAGATAATATGAATTATGTATCTGTATATATACAGTACATAAGCTATCTTTACATGACATGGACAATATTATTATTAACATTCTGGAGCTACAACTTCTACATCACGTCTGTGTATGTGGCCATATATGTAGACTATGGTGCAAGGGATTTGTTTTCTTGGAACCCCACCTACATGTCTATGGTGTTGCTAATGGAGTATCTTGCCAAGACTTACACAAGTACATAAATTTAGAAAATAATTTTATAGTTTGTTAAATATCTACTTATAGATTAGCATGTTTCCAGGCAAGTAGTTGTTAAATAAAGATTGCAGGGAAAAATTGTGATTAAAGCAGCCAGAAAATAGGATCTGTGGAGAGGACTCTTTGGTTTATTTATAGATCCGTTTAGATTCTTATCAGGAATGATGTTGGGGCGCCTGGGTGGCTCAGTCGGATGAGCCTCTGACTTTGGCTCAGGTCAGATCTCACGTTTGTGGGTTCGAGCCCCGCGTCGGGCTCTGTGCTGACAGCTAGTTCAGAGCCTGGAGCCTGCTTCCAGGTTCTGTGTCTCCTCCTCTCTCTGCCCCTCCCCCTCTCAGGCTCTGTGTCTCTCTGTATCAAAAATAAATAAAACATTTAAAAAAAAAAAAAAAAAAGGAATGATGTTATATTGGGGTGATAATAGCATATACATGAACAAGAAGGGCTTAAATATTGCAAATACAAAGAATAATGTGGACATGTGTTTTGTTCATTAATGAACCCTCACTGAAAATAAATCTCTATTTTAACATTGAAAGAGCTGTATGCATTTGAGCGCTTGATAGGTGTTGGCATGAACTTGATTTTCTTTTTTTTTCTTTAATAATTTTATTATTTTTTTTACTTTATAAAGTTTCATATTTTTTAACATATGCAATTATTTTCCATCATTTACAATACAGTAGTTGCAATGACACTCCAAACAGAAAAGCAAAGTAAAAAATCAAAACACCAACTTCTGTTTCATGTAATTAGACTTATACAGAAATTAGAAGGTTAAGTAACAGCTAGTTAATCACCTAATTTCACAGCTATCTGAAGTGGCAATCGTTATGAACTTGATTTTCTAAATTAAGCATCCTATTGGTAAACATCGGTTCAAATTTGTTAGTGACCCTTTTGTTATTAAAATATACTTTTTTAATGACTTTGGTTAGACATCTCTTGGTAGGTGAATCAAAAGACCTGCAAGTACTTGTTTTTTTTTAATGTTTTTAATGTTTTATTTATTTTTGATACAGAGAGAGACAGAGCATGAGAGGGGGAGGGGCAGAGAGAGAAGGAGACACAGAACCAGAGACAGACTCCAGGCTCTGAGCTAGCTGTCAGCACAGAGCCTGACGTGGGGCTTGAACCCACAAATGTGAGATCTGACCTGAGCAGAAGTCAGAGGCTTAACTGACTGAGCCACCCAGGCGCCCCTGCAAGTACTTGTTAATAGCTAAATTTGGTTGTGTTTTCTCAGTATTTATCTTTCCTAACATCTCTGCAATTTTGATATTGTTGACCAGCCTTCTTGGATTACTGTGTACACTGGCTTCTTTCCTAGGCTTCCTGTCTCATACCCGTTTAGCACTACCCTAAATGAAAATGTTCTTTCACTGTTCAATCCTTGGTCTGCTTTTCTGTGTCTACAGTCCTTTACTTCTAAATGGCATCCACACATGGAAGATCATTGTTTCTGTGTAGGGAGGTCTCAAGTGTCCATGTCTTGTCCTGGACTTTCACCAGGACCTCATTTCTAATTTCTAACTATCACTGTAGTTTGGATATTTTCTCCTAGAGTTCAACTCTCATAGAACCAATCAAAAATGAACTCCTCCTCATCTCCTATAAAACCACACCTTGCTTTCACATCCCAGTTACTACTATAAATGACACAATCTTAGAATTATTTTATTTACCTCATCCACTATAGAGCTCACTTTGGCAGCACATATACCTTATCCATTATAGTTAATCAGTTTCCAGAGCTCATGAATTCTACCTTTATGATCTCCATTTCCTTTATGCCTTCCCGTTTATTTAAATTTCTGTGACCTAGTTGAGATCCATAATTGTCTTAGGCCTACATCTCAACAGCAGCCTTCTGGCTTCTCTCTAACTCTGGACTTCCCCACACGGTCCTGGTCTGTGGCTCCTATCTGCATGTTTCAGGTTACTTGCATTAACACATAGGTTGGGGAGGGTAGGCAAGGCAGAGTGACAGGGGCTGGCCTGAGAATCGCGCACACAAGTGGCCCAGTCTCTGGGGAAAGGCTCCCAGAGACAGTCACAGAGCCACCAGCGCGCGCTCAATGGTTTACTAAGGAAGGAAAGAGAATAGGAGGAGATAGTGGTCAACATTCAGAAGTCTAGATGGGCAGAGAGTTCATATCTGGAAGGTCTTTCAAATACTATCTAAACTAAGTTTGTTTGGCTCAGGAATGGGGAGTTTGGACTTAAACACAGAGAGGAGTGGTATCAGTGGATTCGGCTTGTAGTGAGCCACCTACCCCACTGCCCCTGTTCCATAAGACAATCCAGACCCCAGCACTTCACACGGGTAGCCTATCTTCTGCACCCATTTTCTTGACCCGCTCAACACTCCCCTGCTGAACTGCTCTAAATTATCCGAGCCCTTGATCCTTGGATTCATTACTATTTATGGTCTGGCAGTTGTTGCCAATCCAGACACTTAATACTCTCTCTGGCCCGAGTCTGGCTTCCCTGCTCAGTCACAATTTGCATGTACTCCCTTTGATGGTAATGCCTCCCTCTCTCAGCCAAACATGTCCCGGGCAGGGACTCCGCTGCGGGTCCTGACTCTGTTCCCCACAGAAAAAGAATATACACAGACCTATGAACAAGGTACCAAATCGGTTCCTGCGACGAAGTGAAAAGGGAGTTTTACCGCATCACCGCCGCAGTTACCGCCGGAAGCGGACATCTCCCCAAGCGGGCTAAGTGGGCAAAGCGACAGACCAGGAAACACAGAACCGGAACCTCTTAAGAAGGGGTCCGCTGGGCTGCGGGCTCCCAGACAGGAAAACCAAGCATCGGAGGGGGAACGGCGAGGTCGGTTCCGGTGTCTCGAGATGGTGAGATGGTGCTGATTCTGCAAGATAGGGAAAATGCAAGTCAGACTCAGATGCTGTAAGGAAGGGCTGCTGTCCGCGCGAACAAGGGTCGGGGGGGGGGGGGGGTGAGGATCCTAAGGAAAGGAAGTAGGCCCCAACCCTATGGGTAACAAGCAGAAGGGAGTGGGGCCCTCCTACCTCCTCTAAGCCCCTCTAGCGCCCCCTCTTGGCAGAGCCGAACCAGAAGCCAGCGGTCACAGCTGAATGTGGAGTACGCGCATCTCCAGAGCCCAAAATAGACAGGTGGATTTGGAGCTGACAGGCAATAATTCTATACTTGGCAGGTATGTCTTGCTTGCCTTCCAAGAATATGTGAGAGCCTACCTTGTTCTAGGCACAGAGGATAGAACAATGAGCAAAACGCTCATAATAATTTCTCCTCGAGTAGCTTACGTTGTTGTATATACATTATAGTGGGGAGAGAGAGACAAAAAACAAGTAAGTGAAAAACACATAGCATGTCAGACCTAAGTGCTCCGAGGAAAGATAAAGCAAGGAAGTTAACGGAAGAGCTGAGGGGTGGGGGTAGGTATCAATGTTAACCAGGCTGTTCGGGGAAGGGCTGAGAAAATGGCTGGAGAGCAAAGACAAGAGTTGCACAAATACAAGAGGAAGGTATATTCTAGATAAGGGTGGGGTGGGGTGTAAGGCCAATTATGTAGGGCCTTATCTGCCATTGTGAGGGGTGTAGCCGTTCTCATAAAGATGTGAGTAGTACATTAAAAGCTTTGGAGCACAGTTCTTTTTTGGGTGGGTTTTTTTTTTTTTTTAGTTTATTTATTTTGAGAGAGAGAGAGAGAAAGAGAGAGAGAGAGAGAGAGAGTAAGTATGCTCATGTGAGCAGGGGAGGGGCAGACAGAAGGAGAGAGTGAAGAGAATCCCAAGCAGGCTCTAGGCTGTCAGCGCAGAGCCCGATGCAGGGCTTGAACTCATGAACCATGAGATCATGAATTGAGCCGAAATCAAGAATCAGATGCCTAACTGACTGAACCACCCAGATATCCCAGAAGTGACACAACTTTTAAAGGACTCTTCTGGATACTCTTTTGAGATTATATTGTCCTCTCTGGATTCACCTCAGTCCTGCCCATGGGAGCCTAATCCTGGGTCTCGAGTCTTGCCTTCCACATGCCTCATCTTTCTGCCTCTGTATCTGGTGGTCATAGCACAGCAGTGGTAGGGGAGGGGGGCAAACCGAGGTTCCCATGCCTTTTCTCCTGGGGCTGCATCTTCACTCCACAATCACAGACTCTTTTTTGTTTTTGTTTTCCGTCTGAACAGTCTTTCTTGAGATGCATTTGGGGGTATTAATCTATTTTTCTGGTGGTATGTTCAATGTTGTGAGAGTTGGGTGTGACTTCATATCCAACATTTGTTCATTCTTTCAACAAACATGTATTAAAAACCTATATGGGGGTGCCTGGGTGGCTCAGTTGGCATCCACTCTTGATTTTGGCTCAGATGATGACTCCAGGGTTGTGGGATTGAGCCCCTTGTCAGGATCCATGCTGAGTGTGGAGCCTGCTTAGGATTCTCTCCCTCCCTCTGCCCCTCTTGTATGTGCTCTCTCTAAAAATCAAAAACGGAAACAAAATAAAAAACCTATATGTACCAAGAACTCATTTGGTGATAGGGATACATCAGTGAACTAGACACATTAGCTTCCTGTTGTAGAAGTGATGGGGGAAACAGAATTTTTTTTAATGTTTATTAAAAATTTTTTAATGTTTTTTAATTTATTTTTGAGAGACAGAGAGAGACAGCACAAGTAGGGGAGGGTCAGAGAGAGAGAGAGGGAGATACAGAATCTGAAGCAGGCTCCAGGCTCTGAGCTAGCTGTCAGCACAGAGCCCAAAGCGGGGCTTGAGCCCACGAACCTCAAGCTCATGACCTGATCTGAAGTTGGACGCTTAACTAACCGAGCCGTCCAGGCACCCTGGAGACAGAACCTTGAAATCCCTTATGAGGAGAATTATTTCAGAGAGTGATGAATAATATGAAGATCCCAAGGTGACCAGCAGATACTGTGACTGGTGGCTACTTGAGACTGAGAGGCCCAGGAAGACCTGATTATTTGGGTTTATCTGGATGGGATATTTGGGATTATTTGGGTTTCTGGATGGTGAGCTTTCAGCCATGTGAACTTCTGGGATGAGCAAACCCTGAGGGATATCCACATTTGGGACTCCTCTTTATCTGGGAAGCAGTCAGTCATTTCAGATATTTGAGCCAGAGAAAGGCACTTGAAAATGCCTGACTGTGCTCTCTAATACTTTGCTGGGGAACCACAGAGTAATTGATAGTTTAATATGTTGTGATAAGGCGTCACGTTCAAATACTTTTCCTATCAGAACATCTTACCAACCACCCTGCACAGGGATATTAAAACATCATGTAGAATCTTTTACCGCTCAGGCTCACTCATTCCCAGGGGCACTTCCTAGTAGACCCTAAATTATCAGAGCCTTTAAGAAAATTCCTTCAAAATAATTATACATTTATAGAGAGTTGCAAAAAGCGTACCGGGAGGTCCCTTGTACCTTTCACCCAGTTCCCCCGAATGGTAACATCTTGCATAACTGAACTGTGGTATCAGAATAGGATATAAAATAAATTGGTACCATCCAAGCTTATTCAGTTTTCACGCATTTTATATGCTCTCATTTGTGTGTGTGTTTGTGTGTGTATGTAGTTTTATGCAATTTTATTTAGCCACTAACACAATCAAGATACATAAGTGCTCCATAAACACAAGGCTCCTCCCTATCAACTGTTTGTAGCCACACCTGTCCCTCCTCCCCCTACTAACCTTTGGCAACGCTAATCTGTTTTCTATCTCTATAATTTTGTTTTTTCAAGACTATTTTGTAAATGGAATCAGCAGAATGCTCTGAGATTTATCCAGATTGTTTATAGCATCAATAGTTCATTCCTTTTTTGTTGCTGAGTCGTATTCCACAGTACGGATATACTACATACAGTCTGTTTCCATTCATTTGTTGAAAAGCTTTTGGGTCATTTTTGGTTTTTGTCTATTATGAATTAAAGTGCTATGAACATTCTTGTATAAGATTTTGTGGGAACACAGTTTTCATTTCTCTAGGATAAATGTCAGGAAGTACAATTGCTGGTTCATATGGTAGGTACATATTTAGTTTAGTTTTTTGTTTTAGAAATTGTCCAGAGCACAGCTATACAATTTCACATTCTCACAACAAATGCACATGTGATCCATTTTCTCCACATCCTCACCAGCACTTGGTATTACCACATTTTTTCTTACCATGCTGGTTTATATATAGTAATATATATCATTTATGTTTTTAATTCTCATTGCCCCAATAACTGATAATATCAAATATATTTTAATGTGCTTATTTTCCATATTTATGTCTATTCATGTATTTTGGCAGCCTTTTGAAAGTTCATACAAATCTTTATATCAGTTTGCCACCAGGGTAGAGAACTTGCTCACAAACGTCAGTTGGCTCTAATTTTGGGAGAGCAATTTTCCCAAAGGATTATAAAAGAATATACAATATAATAACATTTCTGATACTTCCCTCTACAGCAATTTAGAGTAACCAATGAACTTTACATCTGATTTTTTAATGTTCCAAGTGTAGAGCATATAGTTAAATGTAATGAAATTCAATTTCCATGGTTCACGATCTCCAAAGCTGATTTGCTTAAGACTAAAAACATTTTAATTAGCATGGTAAGAAAAGTCTTACACTTTGTAGTAATCTTACAATATTAATAGCTCTTTTTGTTTTGGGGAAAAGAAATCCAGGCTCACTGTAAAAAAAAGACCTTGAAAGAACAGAGACAATACCCATGACCAAAGTTTCACCATCTAATCACTGTTAACAGTTGGTGGGCATACTTTCACATTTATTTTTGTGTGTGTATATATATGTGTGTATATTTATATATATATACAGTCTCTGCACAGTTAAAATATGTTCATAATTTATATTATCAGTATGACGTTACTCTGTGTCTAGTTTCTCACAAGCACTTCCACAGATGTGCATTATCATTTTTAAAGCCTGCATAGTAACCCATTGAACGTGTATGTGTGTGTGTTTGTGTGTGTGTGGGCCTGTGCACTTAACCAGCTTCCTTATTGATATTTAGCTTCTTCTAATTTTTGGCTGTTATGAGTAATGCTTTAATGAATGTTCTTGTGGGGACAGCTTTTTAAATTTTTACGTTTTAGAGTAAATCAATAGAAGTGGGATTGTTGAGTCAAAAGTCATATATGTGTTGTTACATATGTGAATATGTACATATAAATATACATCTGTACCAAAAATATGTATATATCAGTTTGTAGATGTTTATAAATTGCCTTTAGAAAAATTGTATTGATTTACATTTTTACCTACACTGCCTGAATAAGGTTCTTGTAAATTTCTCAAACTTTTACTTATATCACCTTTCCAACAAATTTTTCTTTTTTTTCCTAAGGCTTTGGAAGACATAAATTGAAATAACCTTTAATTGTTTATATTTTAATTTACTTTATTTTTTAAATTATTTTCATTTTTTAAAAATTTTATGTTTTTTTAAATTTATTTTTGAGAGACTGAGAGAGACAGTGCAAGCAGGGGAGGATCAGAGAGAGAGAGAGAGACATAGAATCCGAAGCAGCTCCAGGCTCTGAGCTGTCAGCACAGAGTGTGACGTGGGGCTCGAACCCACAAACCATGAGATCATGACCTGAGCCGAAGTCAGACGCTTAACCGCTTAACCGACTGAGCCACCCAGGCGCCCCTAGTTTATTTACATTTGAGAGACAGAGAATGAGCTGAGGAGAGGCAGAGAGAGACAGGAGATCACAGAATGCGAAGCAGGCTCCAGGCTCTGAGCTGTCAGCACAGAGCCTGATGCAGGGTTTGAACTCACGGCTTGTGGCTCAGATTGACTGAGCCACCCAGTGCCCCAAACTGTTTCTATTTTTAAACCATTAACTGAGGTGGGAGCACAGGGCTTTTTGAGGCGAGCTCAGTAAAAGCTTTTCTGTAAAATGGCTGTCTTGTAGAACTGTTCCTCCAGGAACAGAATGTGTTTGGGAATGTGGTCTGCTTCAACGGCTTTGCTATCTGGTCATCTAGCATGCTACCACAATGTTAACCTTGCTTGGGGAATGAGGTCAGGACAAACAGTACACAAATGATGTTTACTTGTGGACAGAGGAATTAATTATAGGAAAAAATGTCCAAGATATCTGCCCGCATGCCCAAACTTCACAGATGGAAAGCTGTGGCATGTAAACTAAGTATAAAACGGCAAATCCTACTTGCAAAGTAAGGGCTTTATTGTAAAGTTGGATGATATTGCATTTAGGGTTCATGCAAAAAAATTTTTTCTAATATCAAACAATGAAGTACAG
This sequence comes from Suricata suricatta, assembly GCF_006229205.1. Taxonomy (NCBI): domain Eukaryota; kingdom Metazoa; phylum Chordata; class Mammalia; order Carnivora; family Herpestidae; genus Suricata; species Suricata suricatta. The sequence goes on along the minus strand of NC_043712.1, from coordinate 72,868,321 downwards.
CATTTTAATTATGATCTGGAGGAGAAAAACACTTTACACTAGTCCCAAATTTGAAACTTGGGACATTTTTCTTTTTTTGGCAGTCCTTGGACTTACTTTTCAAGTGCCAACAGATACTTGGTTTAATGGTTTAGTAAGTATACGTATCTTTTACATGATGACATTTCTTACAAACTTTCTCAGATGGATTAAGCAACAAGAGGAATGACTGCAAAATTGTACTTTTCTGTAATTAGGAAATGCTGGGGTGCCTGGGTGGCTCAGTCGGTTGGGCATCCGACTTAGGCTCAGGTCATGATCTCGCAGTCCATAGGTTTGAGTCCCACGTTGGCCTTTGTGCTGACAGCTCAGAGCCTGGAGCCTGCTTCGGATTCTGTGTCACCCTCTCTCTCTCTGCCCCTCACCCGCTCATGCTCTGTCTCTCTCAAAAATGAATAAATGTTAAAAAAAAAAAAGGAAATGCATGTTTATGATGCAGTACCTAAAACTAGATAAGAATTCAGTTATACTCTGCATCTTATATGTTCCTAACACTTTTTCTGGCAGAATTTCTTTCATTGCTCTCTTTCACAATGAAATGCTTATAGTTCCAAATTTTCAGCAACACATTGCTTCACCATCCAAATGGACAGGCTTTTCCTGGATTATAGAAAACTAGCATGAAGTGTTTGCAAGCTATTTAAGATGTACTTTTGGACTGAGTTCTGGAGTTCTTGCACTTTAAATTCATGGTGCTAGATTTAATAGTGGAATTTACAGCTACTGTCCATCTGACTTCTAAGTAATGCTATAGTAGCAAAACATTTCATTATGGGTTTTTCCCTTTTCTGGGCATTTTGTACTCTAGCAGTTTCCATAGATGGGTATTCTGAGGTAGATTTCCAATGTTGTTAGTCAAATGCAAAGAGAATCAGGTGGGGTGGCAGAGTGGAGTCAGTCAGAAATGCCAGGTTCCAGCTCTGTTCCTGCCGAACGTTAATATGTCACGTTGGATCAATCCCTAACATCCTGATTGTTATTGTTAAGATTAAGAGATTGAATTGGTGACATAATAAAGGCCCTTCGAATATGAAATTACCTGAAAATAATTTATGAACTCATGTAAAATGAGATTTAATGCTTTTTTTGTTTTTTGGCCAGGCATTCTACTTGCAAAGGCAAACCTTAACCTTAAAAAAAAAAAATTGGGTGACTGTTGGGGCCCAGCAGGCCAAAAAATCTCCCATAGAGCGACTGTTGATGGCCAGGCCTAAGGGACACAGGAGAATCTACATAAGCAACCACTGATGGCTATGCCTCCAGGGAGCAGGAGAAAAATTTGGGAAGTTGTGGAACAAGTCGAAAAACTGTGAAGTGACATTTGGCCTCCTGGGCTGCATATGTGGCTTCTATTTAACCTATGATTTTTCTCATTGCTTTGCAAAAGCAAAAAAGGCATATAGTTTTAAGTTTTGAATCAACTTGGGTCAGTTAGTGGCACCTGCTTTCCCTTGCATTATTTCTGTTCCCAGCTCATTGCCTGCTGTTGGGGCAAACACAAACCTCTGTCTAAAATTAACCCCTTGAATGATAAGCATCTTGCCCAGACATAACTGCTAAAGGACCTTGAAGAAAAGAAGAATCTTTGAGAGACAGACTCCCTCGTTCCTGTTTTTTACTTCTGTTCTCATGGCTGTTCTTTCGTGATAAACAAAAAATGATCCTTCCTAGAGCATGTTTTTACTCTCTCAAGGACCATAAGCTTTGTAATCATTAAAGAGAAAAAAAAATGTGTAAACCCCTATGGCATAAAAGACACTGACTTTCTTAGTAAAGTGTGGCTTTACCACCATTCACTTTGTCTGTCTTCTTTCTTTCCCATAGATAGTTCGCCAACACCAACTACCTACTCAGGGACCGTTGGACTGGGGGGTACGTGGGCTGGTTCCCGGTCCTCCGGAGGTGACTATGTACAAAAAGCACTAAAATGGTACAGGAATTAACAGAAAGGCATCAGAGGCATTATTTATTGGTGATACTGTTACCCTGAAAAGTAAAATTGCCAGTTATTTTACCAGCAAAAAATGGGTTTATTTGGGACAGCAGAGAATTGTAACATGGGACAAACAAGCTACCGCAAAACCACAGGCAAGTCTACAAACAAAAGCCAGGGGACATTATCTTATGACTTTTGATTTGAATAAACATCAATTGGAGACGGGTTGAGGGTGATGAAAGTTTCTCATCAGCTGAATTGCAGGGGTAGTAGATTTCTTATAAGAGATGCAACGTCCCTTCCCAGTTGGGGGCCGTAATGGATTATTCTTTCCTGCTGAGATTCTTCTGTTAGGCCTATAATTGACACTGCTCCCTGTAATTGACATTGAGCGCTAAGCCTCCCTCGCCTCTCCTTCTAGCATTGCCAGTCCACTTTCGCGAGGTTTCCCTTTCATGTTCAGTAGGCAAAGAGAAAAAGTTCAAAGTACACTCCTACATCCTAAGCCCTTAGGAGGGTGGTCATTAGAGTTCTGCAAACTTCGCATCCGGCGTCTCTGTGACCTCAGGCGTTTGAATTCCTTACGTAAGATCCAATGGAGGGGGGATGGGGTTGAAAGAAGGGTCTCATTTTTATTCAGTTGAAGTCACCTGGTAAGGGTGAGTCTAGGTCTCACAGTAGTTCTTGGAGGGCGCCGAGCAGTTTCTGGACTGGTTGACTCTCCAACTCTGAATCTGAAAGGACTCTCTAAGTGACGAGAGCAGGCTCCTTGTAAATAACTTGACCAAAAGAAGAGTGCCGAGTCAGATGAAAGGAAAGGGGGCGTGGCATTCCAACAGAGTTTACTCTTCATGGCCCTTCCACTTTCTGGCGCTATTTGCTGCAGTGGACGTTAAGTCATCCGAAGAGCGTCCTGGCCGTGCGCTCCAAGCACGGGGCGGGTCAGTTACAGGCGTCCAGACACGGGCTAGCCTGACGCCGCAACCTGTAATAATGTGTGTGTGGGGGGGCTCCTTGGGACCCTCCCTTACGACGCCTCCAGCCAGACAGCGAAGGGGCTGGAATCTGCCCACGCCTTCTTTAGGAGCAGGTCCTACCAGTCCGCGTGCGGGGTCGCCCCCTCTGTAAGGCCAGGGGCGTTCCTAGTCAGGTGTAACCGCCGCGCCCCTTCCCGCCCCTGCCACGGGTCCAGACCCTGGTTGGCTAGTGGGGGCGGGGTCGGGAAAAAAACTGGCAGCTGCCTCCGCTCATCCCGTTGCCAGGCGATGGGGAAGAGGCGGGGCCAACGAATAAAAGGAGGCGGGTTCTTCAAGGAAGGGGCGTGCGTCACAGAAGCGGCCGCGCAGCCGCCCTTGCTTTTCTCCGGGAGGCGCGTCCAGGTCGGCGTCGCGCTCCGCCCCCGCCCTAGAGTCCGTCCTGCGCACGCGCGGAACGAGCGGCCGCCTCCGCCCCTCTCAGGGCTCGCGGCGTGGCTGCGCGTCCGGCACTGGGGCAGCCTTAGGGGGAGCCGCCCGGGAGCCGGTGAACCGAGCGGCCTCGAGGGAGGGCGCAGGCGGTCAGGCGCTGGAAGAAGGAGCGCGGGGGGACGGCTGCCGTGTCCACCGCGGCTGAGGAAAATGGTGTTCGAGTCGGTGGTCGTGGACGTGTTGAACCGGTTCTTGGGGGACTATGTGGTGAACCTGGACACGTCCCAGCTCACTCTGGGCATCTGGGGAGGTAACGAGACCGCCGCCGCCGCCGCCACCCCCTCAATCTCGTTTTCCTCCCGGCCCTTGGTTTTCGGGGGCCTCGGGCCCCTCGCTCGCTCGGCGCCGCCACCTGCCGCCGCCCTCCTCGGGGTTAAATTACGTAAAGCCTGGCGGCGGTTCCAGGGCCTCTGCCCGCAAGTTGTTTATATTCCGGGAGGAAGGGGTTGGGGTCGGGGTGCGGGCTGTAACGTCCCCCTTTTCCGAGCCGGGCGGCTGAGGGGGCCCGCGGTGGACTCCGAGGGTGCGGGGGACCGAGTGCGCCCAGGCGCCCTGTTCTGCCCGTCGCCCCGCGCGGGCGGGCTTCAGCTGCGCGGATCGTTGGGAGGTCACGAGAGGCCCGAGGGCTCGGTCCCATCCCTGTCGTTTGGTACACCCCCGGCGGCTTATGGCGACGGCTCGAGAGAGCCCACGGAGTGTCGCACGTTGGCTCGCACGTGCAGGCCAGGCGTTGTGCCCGAAGACGCCCTCTTCCTTCCCCAGCCTGGGCGTGAGGCTACACCGTGGTGTCTTGGCGGTCCCTCCAATTCCTGGCCAGGCCACCTGCTTTCCGGGTGGCCGGCCCGGCTCCTGCTGATAACTGAAAGCGAAACTTCTGTGCACGGTCAGCCCAAAGGGTTGGTCAGGTGTTTCCAGTTCGCGGCCTGATGCGGGAGTGTGTCACGTTTGTAAGGCTCTGGGTTTTTGTGGGTCTGAGTGCGTTGTTAGAAACCAGGTGCGCTGTGCAACGTCTCGGACCCACAAAAGAGGGGGAGGAACGGGGCTCTTTGTATCCATGCACTCTGGTGCGGTATCTTATTCGGAGCCTCGTTGTTAGTGCTGCCCTCTGTTTTTGTAGGGTACCCTTTTTAAACATCCTTTGTAAATGGAAGGGAATCTCTTAGGCTAGGGCTAATTAGGTTAGGGCTAATTTTATTATTTTTGCTTTAACGGTTAATGTGCTCACACTTTCAGCCGTCTCCTAAGACAGTCGTTTATCTTGATTTTTTCCCCCCTCCTTGACGACAGAGCGTGAGTAGGTGATTAGTTTGGTGGCGAGGACCTCTTGTTAACCGCTGTTGGTGTCCGTGGTTGGCACCGCGCTACCGCCGGTGTGCACGAAGTAGGGACCTGCGCGCTAGCGCAGCATCTCCGACTAGTTTCAGGAACGTGAAGATTGTTTAATTTGTTCTGCTTCTCATTTGCAGAGCGAAACTAATGCAGTCTGTCTTCTCCCTCTTCAGAAGGTAGCCTCGAAAACAGTTTGTGGTGTGTGTTGATCTGTAGTGGAGGGGTGCTGCGGAGGTGTGTGGAGTGCGGAGGTGTGTTGTAGAGTGTGATTTGTGGATGCATTTGTTTAAAATTTACCTACTGTGAAAGTCACTCGGGATGTAAAGTTCTGCCTTTCTTGACAAATGCAGTGTTAAGGAATGCGTCCACGATCATCATGCCAAAAAGATCCATCAAGACACCGAAATTCCCTCTGCTGCCCCTTTTTAGTCCACCCCTCCCTACCCCCATTTCTCCTGGCAACCACCCATCTGTTTCCATCCTAGAGTCTGGTCTTTTCTTGAGTGCCATGTAAATGGAATTATATGGTAGATAGCTTTTGGGGCCTTCTGCTTTTACTTAATTTCACTCCTTTGACTTTTTACACAAAATGAACTTGAGAGTCCTTCATGTGTTACATGCACCAGTATTTCATTCCTGTAGTTTTGAGTAGTATTTTATTGTATGAATGTGTTAGAAATGTTTGCTGTTTTGTTTCTAGCCATTATGCACAGAGCTGCTAATAAACACCCATGTAAGGGTTTTTGTGTGAACATGAATTTTCGGTTTTCAGTTACTACTTCAGTGCAATTGTGAGGCCTTATGGTAAGTTAATATTTATGTGAAACTAAGGAGCTGCTTTTAAAAGTTCCTGTGCCATTTTGCAGTCTCACCAGCAGCATTGTGTAGAGTAAGCATTGAGTGCTCAGTAGCACTTAGTATTGACATTTAAAAACCTTTTTAGCCATTCTACTAGGTATGTAGTGCTAAAGTATTGTGCTTTTATTTTGTGTATCTAGTGATTAAAGACGTTGAGCATCTTCTCCTGTTCTTTGCTGTTTTTACAGTTTCATTGGGAAAGTGTTCAAATCTTTTGCTCCTTTTAATTGGCTTTTTTTCTTTTTCTATTCAGGTTCAATTGACATACCATTAAAATGGTATTTTAAAACACCATTTTAAAAATGTCATTTATTAACGAAGCTGACATACAATATTTTATTGGTTTTAGGTGTACAGTAGTGATTCAACATTTCTAAAGGTTATGTAATGCTCACCATGATAAGAGTTTTCATCTGTCCCTTTACATTATTACAGTATTATTTAGTAAATTAAAAATAATTTATTTTCATTTTTTTAAGTAGGATCCATGCCCAACATGGGGCTGAAACTCCTGACCCTCAGATTAAGAATCACATGCTGGGGCGCCTGGTGGCTCAGTCGGTTGAGCGTCCAGCTTCGGCTTGGGTCATGACCTTATGGTTCATGGGTTCAAGCCCCGAGTCGGGCTCTGTGCTGACAGCTAGCTCAGGGCCTAGAGCCTGCTTCAGATTCTGTGTCTCCCTCTCTCTCTGACCCTCACCTGCTCATACTGTCTTTGTCTCTCAAAAATAAATAAAAAACCTAAAAAAAAAAAAAAATCACATGCTCTACCCACTGAGCCAACCAGAGGGTTGTTATTACAGTATTGTTAACGGCATTCCCTATGCTTTACTTTTCATCTTAAATTTACCCTTTTAAGATGTACAATTGAGTGTTTTTTTAGTATAATCACACAATTGTGCCACTATCGCCAGTAATTCCAGAGCATTTTCAACACCCCCAAAATAAACCTCATACCCATTAGCAGTCACTCTCAAAATCCAACCCCACCTGCAGCAACTTCCAATATACTTTGTTTTCTATAGAGTCACCAATTCTGGACATTTCACTTAAATGTAATCATGCAATGTACATGGCCTTCTGTTTCTGGCTTTGTTCACTTAAATTTATATTTTCAAGCTTGATGTTGTAGGAAGTATCAGTTTTTTTCATGACTGAATAACATTCCATCGTATGGATATATCACATTTCATTTATTCATTCATCAGTTGATGGACATTTAAATTATTCTTCCTTTTTGGTTTTAATGAGTGATGCTGCTGCGAACATTCATGTTCAAGTGTTTTGTGGGTGTATGTTCTAAATTTTCTTGAGTATATGCCTAGGATTGAAATTGCTGAGTCATATGGTCACTCAGACTTTTTATAGTACTGCTAAACTCTTCCTAAGTATTTTCTTATTGTTAAGTGTTGAGAGTTCTTTACATGTTATGGATAGGAGTCTCTTTGTCGGGAAATTTGAAAATATTTTCTCCCAGTCTCTTCCAAGTTTGTCTTTTGCGAAGCAAAAGTTTTAAATTTTTATCAAGTCCACTTCAGCAAAAACTTTTCACAAGTCATGGTTTTGATGTATCTATGAAATCTTTGCCTTCCCTGAAATCGCAGAGATTTTCTCCTGTTTTCTTAAATAAGATATAATTTTATATTTTACATGTAGATTTCTGATCCATTTTTCTATAAGTTGTGTATGTTGAAAGCTGACATTGCTTTGTTTGCATGTGGATGCAAATGTTCAGTTGTACCATTTGCTGAAAAAAATCCGTTTTTCATAGAATTATATTTGTACATCTGTAAAAAAAAAAATGGGCTTTGTATTGTGTGGGCTTATTTTTGCATTGTCATCTCTTTCAATAATGTGTGTCCATCCTTTTGCCAATACCACTCTTGTCTTAATAACTCTAGCTAATAGTAAGTCTTGAAATCAGGTGGTGGGATTCCTCTAACTCGGTGTTTATGAAAATTTTAAAATAACATATCAGTGTTTTATGTATAGAAGTGACATTTTGATAAGCAAAGCTTTATTTGTTTTAAGAGAGTATAAGAAGGGAGGGAGGCAGAGAGAGAATCTTTTTTTTTTTTTTTTTTTTTTAAATACTTGAGAGAGAGTGATGAGCAGGGAAGGGGCAGAGAGGGGAGACAGAAGATCTGAAGCAGGCTTTCTGCTGTCACCACATAATCCAATGCAGGGCTTGGGCCTGCGAACTGTGAAATGCTTTGAGACCAAGTCAGTCGCTTAACCTCCTGAACCACCGAGGCGCCCCGAGAGACAGAATCAGAATCTTAAACAGACTCCATGCTCAGTTCGGAGTGTGATGCGGGATCATGACTGGACCTGAAATCAAGAGTCTGATGCTCACCTGTCTGAGCTACCCACTTGCCGTTAGTGAAGCTTTAAATAGGAGCTTTTTGTTTTAAAAAAAATCCTTTGAGAATTTATTTGAAAAAAATTTTAGTGCTTATTTTCAAGAGACAGAGTGTGAGTGGAGACAGAGAGAGACATAGAATCTGAAGCAAGCTCCAGGTTCTGAGCTGTCAGCCCAGAGCCGGACTGAGCCACCCAGGTGCTCCTCTTTTGAGAATTTAAAAAGCAGTAATTTTAATAAACTTTTAAAAAGTTATTTGAAATTTTCAATAATAGAAACTAGGTGATGCATAGGAAAATTGTTAAGATTATGGAGTTAATATTTTACAGTCTAATGTCAGAAGGACCTCTTGGATTTAAACGTATGCTTTTGCTAGATGTCTGTAATAATCTAGCTAATTTCACTCAGCATATTAATAGTGTTAATTAGTGTTCAGGAATTACATGGATGATTTCAAACCTAATAATGGGTAGTGCTCTGAAAATTTGAGATGTTTCTTTGGAAATTAGAATCCATTTTTCCTTGGAAACATTGTTATATATGAATGAAGAGTTTCTAAAACGTATTTAATTATAATGTAGCAGAATGATGCTACTATACTTGGCCCTAGAGGAAATAGACTGCTGGAAGCCTCTATTTTGTGAGGCAGAATGGGGGATTGAGCTTTATCTCACACTCTTGAGGAATCTTGATGTTGATAAAATATATATTTTTATACACTGCTACTGACCCACCCATTTTATACGTCATCTACTTAGGGAGGTGGTAGTACTTCATTGATTCGTCTGACATTAATCCCCCACCTTTTCTAAGCTGGTTTTTCGTGTTTCCTTCAAGAGCTAGCTGCATCAGAATCAGCCAGATGTGTTCCTTAGAGATACAGAGTTCTGAACTGCTTTCCAGACTTATATTCATTTATCTGGAGTAGGGCACCAAAGTCTTTTTCTTTTCTTTTCTTTGTTTTAAACAGATTGTGTTGTACAACTAGGTGCATTTTAAGAGCACTTTGAGGGCAAAAGTGTTAGAAATTCAGAGGCAGAAGCAGTAATAAAGGTGGCTCATGTAATAGAACTCATTCCTGTTTTCTCTAAAATTATAATATTCATAAATTTGCAGGGGTTTTTTTTGGTGGTGGTTGTTCTACCTAATAGTATTAAATAGCGTTAGAAACCAATTTCTTGTTTTATTTTAACAAGGATATTTTATTTTTTTTGCAATGTTACTTTCCCAGTTTTCTCTTTATAATAGAATTTAATGGCCAGTGGCCACTTACTGCATACCCCACTAGTGGTTCTGTAGGAAGATCAAGGTTCAGTCAGGGCACAATTCCTGATTTGAAGGAGTCATTTGTCTGTGAAAGGAATATAATGGGAGAGCTAACAGATGTTTGTTGAAATCTAGTGGTAATTACCAATTCTAATTCCTTAAATATTATTTTTACCTTTACATTCTGAGGAACTTTTATAGAATGTTAGACTTGAGAGGGGAACGTTTTATTATGAAACATATTAAACATACAGAATTAAAAGATTTTACAGTCCACATCACATATCTGTAATCTACATGGTACTACTAATTATGTATTAACAGCTTTACTGAAACATAGTAAAACACACATATTTAAAGTCTACAGTTTGGTAAATCTTGACATGTATGCGCTTGGGAAATAGTTATGATGATCAAGATAACAAAATATCCATCACACTCAAACTTTTTTTGGCCCATCTCCAGAGGCATCAATATTCTGATTTTTTTTTTCTTCTTCTATACATACCTATACCACTATTCCTGGGTTGCTGAAAGTGTTTTTTTTTTTTTTTTCCTCCAAGAGTGTGTATTGTGTTTTGTAAACTGGATTTTCTATGTCTATTGATAAGATCATTAAGATTTCTCTTCTTCAGCCTGTTGATATAATGGATTACATTAATTGATTTTTGTATGTTGAACAAGCCTTTGATACCTGGAATAAATCCCCCCCACCCCCACCCCGTTTTGGTGTATAATTACATTGTTGGATTCAATTTGATACTTTGTTGAGCATTTTTGCATCTATGTTCATGGGAGATAGTGGCCTGTAGCTTTTCTTTTTCTCTTGTAATGTGTTTATCTGGTTTTGGTATTAGGGTAATGCTGACCTCGAGAAGTGAGTTCAGAAGTGTTCTCTGCTTCTGTTTGCGAGAGGAGATCATTGGGGCTTAGTATCATTTTTTCCTCAAATGTTTGGTAGAACATTAGTGAAACTATCTGGGCATTATGCTTTCAGTTTTGAAAGATTATTACTTATTGAATCAATGACTTTAATAGGTACAGGCCTATTTCGGTATCTTTTTATCTCCTGTGAGTTTTGCCAGAATATATCTTTTGAGGAATTGTTACAGCTTTTGTGGGTATGTTTGTATTACTTTATTATCTACTGTCCATAGAATCAATAATGATGGCCCTTCCTTTCATTTGTGATGCTAGTAATTTGTGTCTTTTCTTTCATAGTTAACCTGGCTAGAAAGTTTATCAATTTTATTGATCTTTTCAGAGAGCCATTTTTTGGTTTCATTGGTTTTCCTCTCAGTTTTTTTGTATTGAATTTCATTGATTTTTGCTCTAACTCTTCTTTTGCTTACTTAGGATTTAATTTGCTCTTCTTTTTCTAGATTCCTAAGGTGAAGCTAGATTATTGATTTTAGATCTTTCTTCTTTTCTAATCAATGCATTCAGTGTTACAAATTTCTTTCTAAGCCCTGCTTTTGCTGCATGTCAAATTTTGACAGCTGTATTTTCATTTGATTCAAGATACTTTTCAGTTTGAGACTTCTTTGACTTCTATGTTATTTTAAATTAGTATTTACCAAATCTTCAGGTATTTTGGGAGTTTCTAACTTTTTTTGTTGCCAATTTCTAGTTTAAGTCCATTGTGGTCTGAAAACAAATTATGACTTTTATTACTTTTAATTTGTTATTATGTTTTATGGCCCAGAGTTTGGATTTTTGTGGTGAATGTTCTGTGTGAACTTGAAAAGAATATGTATTCTGGTATTATTGAAAGAAATGTTCTGCAAATTTTAATTAGATCTCTTTACTTTTAATTTGTTTATGCTTTTATGTTTAGAGTGGGTTTCTTGGGGCACCTGGGTGGCTCAGTTAGTTAAGCCTCTGACTTTGGCTCAGGTCATGATCTCGAGCCCCGCCTCGGGCTCTGTGCTGACAGCTCAGAGCCTGGAGCCTGCTTCTGATTCTGTGTCTCCCTCTCTCTCTGCCCCTCCCTGCTCATGCTCTGTCTCAGAAATAAATAAAGCATTAAAAAAAAATTTAGAGTGGGTTTCTTGCAGACATCTTATTGTTGGGTTTTGTTTTTCTTATGCATGGTGTCAAGTTTTGTCTTTTCATTGGTATATTCAAATCATTTATATTTAAAGTGGTTATTAATATGGTTGGGTTGATGGTTATTATATTTGAAGCTCTTTTCTATTTCTTGCATGTATATCTTTGCTTTTTAAGAGTCCCCTCTTTTTCTGCCTCTTCTGGTTTTAATTGAGCATTTTCTATAATTTTATTATTTTCCTCTCCTAATATGTCAGTTATACTTCTCACATTTATATTTTATTTATTATTTTTTTAGTGGGTGCTTTGTGATTGCAGTATACATTTAAAACTAATCTAAGTCTAGGGCACCTGGGTGGCTCAGCTGGTTAAACATCCAACTCTTGACTTTAGCTGAGATCATGATCTCATGATTCATGAGTTTGAGCCCCACATCTGGCTTTGCAATGATAGCACCGAGCCCCCTTGAGATTCTCTTCCTCTCTCTCTGCCCCTCCCCTCCTCATTTGCTCTCTCAAAATAAATTGGTAAACAACAACAGCAGCAACAAAAAAATGAAACCAATTGAAGTCCAATCAAATAAAGCTATATTGCTTCAGAGACAGTAGAGGCACATTTTAAAAGTATTTTACTCCATTCCATTGGCTTCATATAACATTGCTGCCATTTATTTCACTTACCCATAAGCTGTACCTACCCAGTGGACTGTTGCTATTATTATTATTTTGAACAGTTTTCCATTAGATTATTAATAAAATAAATGGCTTAATTTTACTTTTATTTCTTTTCTAATGCTCTTATAGATCTAAGTTTCTGACCTAAATTTCTTTCTTTCTCTGTGAAAACTTAAAATTTCTTGGAAGGGAGGTCTGGCAAAGAAAATGCCATCAGTTTTTGTTTGCCTGAGAAAGTATTTCTCTTGTAACATCTCCACCACTTAAAAAAATGTGAAATATAACATGAAACTAATCATCTTAATGCTCTGTGTAGTTTCAGGTATATAGCATATTGATTCCACAGTTCTGTATGTTACTCCGTATTCACCCTATGCATAGCCACCATCTGTCATCAGACATTTGTGCAATATTATTGACTGTATTCTCTTTGTTGTGCTTTTCATTTCTATGACTTATTTTATTACTGGAGGTTTGTACTTAATCACCTTCACTTATTTTGCCTATCCCCCTGACCTATCTCTCCTCTAGCAGCCATCAATTTGTTCTGTGTATTTGAGTATGGTTTTTTTGTTTCATTGGTTTGTTTTTTAGATTACACATATAAGTGACATCATGGTATTTGTCTTTCTCTCACTTATTTCACATAGCATAATACCTTCTAGGTCCATCCGTACTGTCGCAAATGGCAAGATCTCATTCTTTTTTATGGCTGAGTAACATTTGCGTGCAGGTGTACGTGTATGTATTCATCTACTGATGGACGCTTAGGTTGCTTCCATATGTTACCTATTATAAATAAGGCTGCAGTAAACATAGAGCTGCATATATCTTTTTGAATTCGTGGGTTTTCTTGGGGGGGTAAATACACAGTAGTGGAATTCCTGGATCATGTAGTATCTCTTTTTAAAAATTTTTCGAGGACCCGCCATGTTGTTTTCCATAGCAGCTGTACCAATTTTCATTCCTACCAACAGTACATGAGGGTTCCTTTTTCTCCACATTCCCACCAACACTTTGTTATTTCTTGTTTTTTTGATTCTAGACTTTCTGACAGGTGGGAGGTGATATCTCATTGTGGTTTTGATGTGCATTTCTCTGATGATGAGTGACTTTGAGCATCTTTTCCTGTGTTTCTTGGCCATCTGGATGTCTTCTTTGGAGGAAAAAAGTCTCTTCAGGACCTCTGCCAGTTTAAAGCAGATTATTATTAGTGTTTTTACTGTTGAATTGTATAAGTACTTCATAGAGTGTGGGTATTAACCTTTTATTGGATATATCCTTTGAAAATATCTTTTCCCATTCAGTAGGCTGTTTTTGTTTTGTTGTTGATGGTTTCCTTTGCTGTGGAAAAGATTTTTATTTTGGTGTGGTCTTGATCTTTTAGTTTTGCGTTTGTTTACTTGCTTTAGGACACAGATCTGGAACAAAGTTTCTATAGCAATGTCAAAGAAAATACTGTCCGTGGTTTCTTCAGGGGTTTTATGGTTTCAGGTTGCACATTTAGGTCTTTAATTTACTTTTGAGTTATTTTTATGCATGCTGCAATAAAGTGGGTCAGTTTCATTCTTTTTCAGTAGCTGTCCAGTTTTCATGTGCAATCTGTGAAGAGGCTGTCTCCTCTCCGTTGTATATTCTTTCTCCTTTGTGATAGGTTAATTGACGGTATAAGTGTGGGTTTATTTCTGGGCTCTCTGTTCTCTTCCATTGATCTATGTGTATGTTTTTGTGCCGGTACCATACTGTTGTGATTACTGCAACTTCATAGTGCATCTTCAAATCTGGGATAATGATACCCCCAGCTTTGTTCTTTCTCAAGATTGCTTTGGCTGTTCAGGCTTTTCTCTGGTTCCACACACATTTAGGATTATTTGTTTTAGTTCTTTGAAACATGCAGTTAATATTTTGATAGGGATTGTGTTGAACCTATAGATTGCTTTTTGTAATGAGATTTTAATGATAGTCTTCCAATCCATGAGCATGGAATATTTTCCTATTAGTGTTTTCTTCAATTTCTCTCATTAGGGTTTGGTTGGGTTTATTCCTAGGTATTTTCTTATTTTTGGTGAATTGTAAATGGAATCGTTTTCTTAATTTTTTTCTTCTACTTCATTATTACCATATAGAAATGCTGTAGATTTCTGCATATTAATTTTGTATCCTGCACCTTTACTGGATTCATTTATCAGTTCTAAAAGTTGGGTTTTTTTTTTTTTTTTGATGGAGTCTTTAGGGTTTTCTATATAGTATATCATGTCCTCTGCAAGTAGTGAGTTTTACTTCTTCCTTGCTAATTTGAATGCCTTTTATTTCTTTTTCTTGTCTGAGTACTGTGATTAAGATTTCCAGTACTATGTTGAATAAAAGCGGAGAGAGTGGAGATCCTTGTTTTTTCCTGGTTTTAGAGGGAAATCTTAGTTTTTCACCACTGAGTATAATGTTAATTAGCTCTGGGTTTTTGATATATGGTCATTATTATATTGAGGTATGTTTGCTCTAAATCTACTTTGTTTTATTATTAATAGATGTTGCATTTTGTCACAGAAATTTTCTGCATTTATTGAGGTGATCATAGGGCTTTTATCCCTTTTGTTAATGTGAGGTATCACATTGATTTGTAAATATTAAACCACCCTTGCATCTGTGGACTAACTCCTACTCAATTGTGGTCAGGGATTTTCTTTAATGTATTGTTGGATTTGGTTTGCTAATATTTTGTTGAGGATTTCTGTATCTGTGTTCATCAGTAATACTGGCTTTTTTTTGTTGTTGTTGTTAATGTCTTTGTTTTTGGTATCCGGTATTGCTGGCTTCGTAGAATGAATTTGGAAGTTTTCCTCTCTGGAATTTTTGGAATAGTTGGAGAAAAATAGGTATTAACTCTTTAGACGTTTGGTAGAATTTACCTTTGAAGCCATCTGGTCTTGGACTTTTGCTTTTTGTGGGTTTTGTGATTACATATTCAATTTCCTTGCTAGTAATCAGTTCAAATTTTCTATTTATTTCTGATTTACTTTTGGAAGATTGTATGTTTTTAGGAATTTAAAGAATGAAGTATGCCTATTTATTTATTTTTAAGTGTTTATTCATTTTTGAGAGAAAGAGCATGAGTGGGAGAGAGGGGGAGAGAGAGGGGAACAGAGGATCCAAAGTGGGCTGTGAGCTGACCGCAGTGAGCCTGACATGGGGCTCGAATTCACTAATCCTGAGATTATGGTCTGAGCAGCAGTTGGATGCTCAACTGATTGAGCTACCTGGGTGCCCTGAGTATGCCTTTTAATTTTTTAATTTTTAAAATTGTATATTTAAAGAGAGAGCAAGCAGGGGAGGTATGGGGGTGGGAGTGTGGGCTAAGACAGAGAATCTAAGCATGATCCATGCTGTCAGCACAGAGCCTGATGTGGGACTCAGATTCACAAACTGTGAAATCATGACCTGAGCTGAAACCAAGTGTCAGATGCTTAACTGAGCCATTGAGGCAACCCCCAAAATATGCCTTTTTAAAATGAAAAATACTTTAATATTTTAATTTTTAAATCTTTTTTTTTTTTTTTTAGGAGCTGTGGCCTTGAAGAATCTTGAAATTAAAGAAAATGCTCTGGTAGGTTTTGAGTACAAAAAATGTGTAATGTCAGTGCATTTAACTATATAGACTTTTTGATTTTCTTTGTCATTTTAAATTCAAGCTTATGAAAATTTTTAAAGAATAATTTTTGCAAAATTTCTATTTTACAAAGTAGACTTTTAATCTCCTTAAAAAGCACAAACTGAGAGTATAGTTTTCCAGAATTTAAAAATACTTCTAATTTTTTTATTTCTATGTTTTTATTTTAAATGGTTAATTTATGTTTTTAATGGTCTTCAAGTTTTAATACCATGGTTTTTGTTTATTTTTTCCTATAGTTTTATTTATTTATTTATTTTTGCTGTAGAATTCAGTGGTGTTATACATGTTATACAGTCATTAAGCCATGCCATTTTTCTGTAACTTTTTCATTGGGAATAGAGAATCCTATAACCATTAAGAAATGACTCCCCATTCCTGCTCTTTGTAGACCCTGCTAACCGTTAATCTACTTTCTGTTTCTATGAGTTTGCTTGTGTACTTCATAAGTGGAATCCTGCTGTGTCTGTCATACTGTGTTTGACACATTTCACGTGGCATAATTCTTCTAAGGTCTGTCCATGTTGTTGTTTGTATTAGAACATTTCATTTTGTGACTGGGTAATATTCTAGTGTATCTTTATACCATCTTTTGTTTATCCATTGATACCTTGATAAGACACTGAAGTTGTCTCTGCCTTTTGGCTTCTGGGAATAATGCTGCTGTAACACCGGCATACACGTATCTATTCAGTCCCCGTGGCTAAATGCCTACTGGTGGAATTGCTGGGTTTTCTGGTAATTATATGTTTAATGTTTTCAAGAACTGCCATTGCATTTTCCATAGTAGTTGAACCATTTTGTATTCCTACCACCAGTGCATATAGTTTCCACTTTCTCCACATCCTTGCTAACATTTATTAACTTAAAATTTTTTTCCATTTATCTTAAGTATACTCTAATACTCAGTGGTGGGGCTCAAGCTTAGGACCCCAAGATCAGTCACATGCTCTACCAGCTGAGCCAGATAGGCACTAGTTTTGATTTTCAGATTATACCCATCCTAATAGAAAGTGGTATCTCATTTTGGTTTCTCTTAGCATTTCCCTCATAACTAGTGAGGCTGAGCATTTTTTTCATGTGCTTATTGGCCATTTGTATATGTTCTTTGGACATGTCTATTGAAAATAGTTGCTGACTTTTTGTTTTTGTTTGCTTGTTTGAATTGTATTTCTTTATATATTCTTGATTAGTTACCCTTATCAGATACATGATTTGCAAAATTTACCCCCAGTCTTTGTGCTGCTGTATGACTGTTGATAGCGTCCTTTGATGCACTGAAGTTTCTAATCTTGGTGAAATTTAATCCATCTATTATTTTTTTCTTTTGTTGTTTGTGTCTTTGGTGTGCTATCTAAGAAATCATTGCCAAATCTATTATCAAGAAGATTTTACCATATGTTTTCTTCTAAGGGTTTTGTAGTTTTAGTTATGTTTAGGTCTTAACGTTCATTTTGAATTTTTATATATGGTTTTAAGGTAAAGGTTTAACCTCATTCTTTTGTGTGTGTATGTCCAGTTTAATCAGCCCCACTTATCGAAAAGGTTGTCATTTGTCCCATTGGATGGGGAGAAATTCTTTTGAGGAGATTTTTTGCAAAATGCAATTTTATAACTTCCCTGTACAGACAAACTCATAGTGAAATTTCCTACCTTATTTTCCCCTCAGACAATATAAAAGCAGTATGGGTTTGGTAAGACTAACTTAGGTGGTCTGTATTACTGGAATACTTATTTAAAAATGATCTGTCTCCCTGAATGTTATTAGTTGAGAATAATATTACATGTAATTAAGTATTGACAAATTTTAAATAAGTGTTGAAGGTAAAGAGAAGGTGAAAGTTAACTTTAACCCTTTAATTTTGGGAACAAAAAATAGTCTTCTGTTTTGTTGACCTGTATATATACTAACATTTTGTATATATATTTTGTAGAGTCAACTGGATGTACCATTTAAAGTTAAAGTTGGTCATATAGGTAAGCTGTGATTATTATTTGAATGTCCTTGCTGGACATGCAGTAAGAATGATATGCTTAGAATCTCTTTAATGTCATGTTGTTAATGTTTCTGAGCACTAATCGAAACTCCTTTGTTTCCATCTGGATAGAACTTAGTTGTGTAATGTAAAGATGCTGTGTGGTCCATAAATCCCTAGATTAAAAACTGTGAAGTTATACGTTTACTAGGTATTAAAAATGAGTTGAGTGTGTTAAATCTCATAGCATAACTGTCTGTTTCTTAGGTTTCTGACAGTTATTGCTGTCCTCTGATGATGGACGTCTGGTGTAAGGAGTAGGGTCTGGCTCGACCAGGCAGTGTGACTCGGAGACTTAGTTTCTGAGGTTGTTGACATACCTCTGTCCTCGCAGCCGTCATTCTTTATTATCATTGTTTATTTATTTATTTATTTTTTTACTAGACAGTTTCTTAAGCCAATTTAATTTTTATTCTCACCACTTAGTACAATAGCTGGCATATAGCAGGGACACAATTTGTTGAGTGAAGCAAGTACACATTTCCAAGGGAGCGGTACAGCATTATAACCAGCTCCATAGGAGCATACTTTCATCTTGCTGTTCTTGAGTGGTAGGACTCTTACTGATCGTTCAGTTTCCTTCATTTAGCATGTAGATTCATATATCTAGTAAATATGAATATATACATACTTTAAAAGTGGCTGTATTTATGTGGAAGATTTTTGGAATTGCTTTTGTTTATATTTTTGTGTATTTTCCAAGTTTTCTAGAAGTGAGAAATGAGAATTTCTGGTAATAAGTCGAAGAGTTTTTTTTTTAATTTAATAGTGAAAGTGCTACATTATTAACTTTGTATTTTTTGGTGACAATGCTGTTTTGTCACTTTTCTCTATTTTACTTTTTTGGATTATTAATGTATGTGTGTTTGTGTGTGAGCAGTCTAGTCTATCTGGTACATTTGTAAATTGTATCAGATTTGTCAGAATTATTTTTTCTATTGTGTTTATTTCATTCTGCTTATATTTTGGACTCTACACAAATTTGTAGATTTGTAGATTTGATTTTTTTTTTTTTTAACATCTCTTCATTTTTGAGAGAATGTGAGTGTGAGTGGGGCAGACAGAGCATCCGAAGCAGGCTCTGCACTGTGGGGCTTGAACTCACAAACTGTAAGATCATGACCTGAGCTGAAGTGGGA